>NC_079147.1:300500162-300800162 GCF_945859685.1 Eupeodes corollae | reverse complement strand
CCTTTCGAAATCTTAACATGTAAAAAAACCGGGTTCGAAAAGAGCAACACCTCAGCTTTTGTCGCTCACATGTGAACTGGATTTCACAGTGGAACCTAGTGCCCTTCTCTGATGAAAAAAAATAATTTGAAAAGCCCCGATGGCTATAGCTATCATTTTCATGATCTCCGCGAAAAAACACTTGGAACGGCTGAATAGCCGTACTGTTGGTGTAATTATGTGGGGGCCATTTCGTTGTCTTACAATGGTATATTCTAAAATGCCTTTCCATACTTGACACATTCTGGACCTCTGCCGTGGATTTACCTGGTTAGTAAAAATCGATATACAGAGCCAAAATGTGGCCCTATTAAGCTGGGCGACTTATTCTTCAGATTTGAATATTATCGAAAATGTTTGGGGATGGTTGACACGTCGAGTTTATGAATCAGGACAGCCATATTGAAATGTACCCGAATTTTCCGAAGCTATCAAAGTAACTTGAAGCTCGATTTCACTTATTTATTTGGCTATTAGTACACATTCCTTCCAATAAGGATATTTGAAGTTTTAGATGTGACAGGTTGCTCAACACATTACTAAATATTTTGTTTGTATATAAAATACTCCAGCTATCTACAATTTAAGTTATTTTTGTAATAAAAAGAATCAAACATCTCTAAAATGTGTTTTTCATTAAATGTCCTATTCAAGTGGCACAAGTTTCAGACCCCTTATTTTACTGGTTTTTGGTTGATAATAATTTGTTAACACTTAAAACCTTAGCATTGAACCTTTCTTTTGATCAAATAACAAGAATTAAATTAAGTTTAATTTAAAAAAAGTAGTCTCTAACATCCTTGGTTTGGGAGCAATGGAGGATTAGAAAACAGGCCCAATGGGTGTCCTATTCAAGTGACTGGGAGTGTATAAAAACATCACTAAAATTATAAGGTAGCTGTTCTATCTAATCTTTGATTTTGAATAACACCTTAAGATTGATTAATTTTTATATTAAATAACTTGAAGCGGTAGGTACAAATGCACCTTTTTCAGTTAACTCTGTTTATTACTTTAAAGGAAAAGTTCTGTCTAAAAGAGGCACAAGTTTGGGTACCACCAATTATGCATATCTGCTTTAGATCCCTAAGCGTGATACGAAAGCAACAAGTTAACATTTAAAAAATAAATTAGAACACGATTTCAAATCTTGAAAACAAAAATAAAAAAGAGGAAACAAAAACTATGTTAAGTTATTTATCAATTTAATTGCTCCATATATTTAAAGATAAGCTAGTCTTAAAAAATAATAATCTCATAGAACTGTCACATAAATATTTTAAGATTTAAAACCAAAATTTAGTAAATTTCCATACCCTTTGAAAATATTTGCCTCATGGAAGCAGATTGAACTTTCATTCAAAGTATCAATTGATATGAGCAAGTACTCAGAATTTTGCATTCTGAAATTTACATTTTGATAGCTAAGGACCAATTCCGAATTAGAAATCAATCTACCACTAGAGGTTTTTGAGATATCAAGTTTGTAAGGTTATGTTTTTTCATTCTTTATAATTTACCAAATCTTCAATATTTTCAATAATCTTTATTTGTCTTAATACAAAATGTGTCAGTGAACATTGGTTTAGTATTTTGGAACTTCAAATGATGAATAAAGATAGAACGTGGTATAAGATGTTCTACATTCGCGTAGTACGGCTAAAGAACGAATCTCTGTACTTCACACTACTAACTAGTTATTCATATTCATTGATGCTAGAGCCACTTATAGATATTGGCAATGTCAGGAATACCTCAATTAAACGACACAAGACAGCATTGAATTTTACAATGCATTAAATTCGACGCTGACAGTTACGGTCTTAAGCATGTTACACATGAGCTATGAACTGCGAACGGATGTTCGCATATTTTGACTTTTCTTTCACATGAGCTTGATTTCTATTCGCAGGCAGCGACGAATTGTCAAATTATAATTACCCTTTTCGACAAACAAAACAAGAGTGGTATAAATTTGAGGTTAAATTGAGCGCAAACAATTTATTCGTTGCAGTTCGTTGCAGTGTGAATGGTGTGTGGAACGCGAAAAGATTTTGACAGTTCGTAGCAAACACACTGCAATTTGTTACTACCAAATTGTTTTTACAAAATTGCCTTGTTTTAGAGAACAAAATCCAAATTTTATTATCCTAACATAAGTTTCAATTAGTTTCTTATAATTTAAATGTGTTATTGTTTGAAATTGACTTTTTGAAATGTGTAAAATCACGTTTGTCCGTCCATTCGTTGTTCGCTCTCATGTGCAAGGCCCTTTAATGTTGTTTGACAGTTTGTCAGTTTTTAAGTAGAAAATATTAAGCGAATCTTTTTTGTTGGCTAAATTATGATATAGCGTTCGTTTATCTAATTTAACATTACTTTGGTTCAGAAAACATATGGGACTTCAATCGCGTTCAACTTTATTCTGTGAACGTAAATTAAGGCTAAGTTAATACGTTTGTTTTCAGATGCCAATAACTTCAAACTCGGAACATTAGTTCACTAACATCTACTTTTTACTGATCGTGCAAATACCAAAACATTATTGTCTATACAAAAAAAATCACGTCAGGTTAGCCACAATGCCATCATGAGTTGTATTTTGTAATTAGTAAAGAAAGTCTATTTATTTCTTTTCCAATATATGTAAAAGAAATTGTCCAAAAAATAAATTAATCACAGAGTATAAAGTACGGTTTGTAGTTTAATGTAAAAATCATGATCAGCTGTCATTTTAACATGAGTAGACTTGACTTAATGGCTGCGTTCAATCTCGTATTGGATATTGTATCCTGGATATGTTGATTTTTAAATACCTTATTGAATGAGCTGGATACTTAATTTGATAAAGCTGTCAAAAAAATCTGTCAGCTTTTTATAAAAGCCGACAGGCACTTAGATCTCGCAGTCCAAAATTATTGTAAATTAAAGCTTTCAATGGATTATTTTAATAATTCACATCATTTTTACGAAAATTACCAGGTTCTGTCCCACACCAACACATACCAGAAATTCGGCAAGTCCAGACGACTTAAAGCCTAGTACATACTTCCCCGTGAAGTGAACG
Organism: Eupeodes corollae; assembly: GCF_945859685.1. Taxonomy (NCBI): domain Eukaryota; kingdom Metazoa; phylum Arthropoda; class Insecta; order Diptera; family Syrphidae; genus Eupeodes; species Eupeodes corollae. The sequence continues at coordinate 300,797,056 of NC_079147.1, read as the reverse complement.
TTCGCCAGTGGAGAAAGTGAACTTTTGACATTGCTCACTGGTACACACTTGTGAGTACACGTTGTGAACATGAACAAACCAATTGTCAAAGCTTCACCAACAGTTCCCTTACATTTTGCACGTGAATTGCCCGTGAACGAAAACTCTCCACTTTGTTCTCCACTCAGCTTCACGAGCAAGTTCACGGGTGAACCAAAAACTGAAATTTGTATGGGTTCACGAGATGGTTCACAAGTATGTACTAGGCTTTAAAGACAAGGCAAGTTTCTGGTATCTGATTGACCAGCTTTCAAGAAATTGCATTCCAATTAAGACAACGTTATTGGAAAGTAGTTAGTCAAGAAATATAAATCTAACTATCAAGTTAATTCCACTTATGTCAAATTGACAGCTAATCATAACTTTTCATTCAACTGAAAGCTGAACTTTTTTACTCTGTGATTTATTTGGTTTCTCCACAATTTCATTAAATGTTCTGTGCATCGACAAACTATACATGGACTGCTAGTAGCCAACTTCACGATGGTTCCACTTTTAAAGGACAAAACACTAGCGCAAAGAGGGATATGCGGATAAATTGTGTAACATTTAATACTCACAGCCACTGCTGTCGTTCTTGCTACTATAGTAGTATTTTACTATTTTTAGAGTCAACTGCTACTCTACCCACGGACGAAAACTACTCCCCAAAATAAAACGGAAAAGAAATTTTTATTTGGTTTACAATAAAAACCAAAATTTAAAATATAACACCCCAATAATAGTGCAACAACAGAGAGAAAATTTTCAGACGTAAGCCTTATAAAAGATAAAAAAAGAAATTCACTCAAGGTAGAAACGGTGAATGCCCTACTTACTGCTAAGGAACTTCTTAAAAACAATTTCACCGTAAAATGGGAGTCATCGAAAACTTTAATCTAGAATAACAAAACATTAAAACATTGTATAAGGCGCCAGTTATAGCTAGCTAGCATTGGTTTTCATTATTGAAAACAAACATTGGAACTTTTTTGACAGGTCGTGTATAGCTATTCTTAAACATTTCTGTCATTGAACAAATTTCCGGATTGAAATCCACTGAAAAAATTTTACCAAGTGAAATCTATCATTAGAATTGTGTGGAATTGAAACACAAATCAGTGGAACGATTCGTTTCACTTTTGAACATAAAGTATCAGCTGTTCAGGATAATGAATTTCCATCCGTTGTAGAGAAAAATAAATGCGTAATTACACTTTTTTTTCAAACAAAAATTCTTTGTGTGATTTCCGATGGATGATTATATAATTTTCATTTCCAATCAAAGGGAAACACCGTCAAAATTTTTTTCTCGATCGATTTCACTGGTAGCTATAATTAACCCCTTAATGTTTTGTAACTGAAAATATGAAACATCGAATTTACAACAATGAATTTAATTTATTCATGAATATTCAAACATGTATGTTGATGTAAAATATAATTTAAATTGTCAATTTCTTATTTAATAAACAAAAAGTATTGAATTTAAATTATTTATTTCAATAATATTATTTTAAAATGTTGGCCTTTAAGAAGTGAAAGCAAAAATTTGGTACGACATTACATCCATCTATTTGTCTGTTTTCGGAACATTAACCTTCGCAATAGTCCAATTAACTTCAAATTTGGACATTGTTATTTTCAGTTTTTAATTTTTTTCAGGGGTAAAGCATGTGTTTGTTGTTTTTTTTGTTTTACTCCTCCTTATTTAAGAAAATACTCCCCAAAATTATTGAAAAATACTACTCTTGAAATTTTCAAAACGACAGCACTGCTCACAGCAAAAAAATCATGGCATCCATTGACATACTATACATGGACTGCTAGTAGCCAACTTCACGATGGTTCCACTTTTAACGGACAAAACACTAGCGCAAAGAGGGCTATGCGGAAAAATTGTGTAACATTTAATACTCACATCCACTGCTGTCGTTTTTGCTACTATAGTAGTATTTTACTATTTTCAGAGTCAACTGCTACTCTAACCACGGACGAAAACTACTCCCCAAAATAAAACGGAAAAGAAATTTGTATTTGGTTTACAATAAAAACCAAAATTTAAAATATAATGCCCCAATAATAGTGCAACAGCAAAAAGAAAATTTTCAGATATAAGCCTTATAAAAGATAAAAAAAGAAATTCACTCAAGGTAGAAACGGTAAATGCCCTACTAACTGCTAAGGAACTCCTTAAAAACGATTTCACAGAAAAATGGTAGCCATCGAAAACTTTAATCGAGGATAACAAATCACTGTATAAGGCGCCAGTTATAACTATTATTGGTTTTCATCATTGAAAACAAACATTAGAATTTTTTTGACAGGTCGTTTATAGCTATCCTTAAACATTTCTGTCATTGAAAAAATTTCCCGATTGAAATGCACCGACAAAATTTGGAACACAAATCAGTGGAACGATTCGTTTCACCTTTGAACATAAAGTATCAGCTGTTCAGGAAAATGAATTTCCGTTGTAGAGAAAAATAAATACGCAATTACACTTTTTTCTCAAAAAAACAAATTCTTTGTGTGATTTCCGATGGATGATTATATAATTTTCATTTTCAATCAAAAGGAAACACCGTCTTAATCGATTTCAATGGTAGCTATAATTGACCCCTTAATGATTGTAACTGAAAATATGAAACATCGAATTTACAATAATGACTTTAATTTATTCATGAATATTCAAACATGTATGTTGATGTAAAATATAATTTAAATTGTCAATTTCTTATTAATTAAACAAAAAGTATTGAATTTAAATTATTTATTTCAATAATATTATTTTAAAATGTTGGCCTTTAAGAAGTGAAAGCAAAAATTTGGTACGACATTACATCCATCTATTTGTCTATTTGTCTGTTTTCGGAACATTAACCTTCGCAATAGTCCAATTAACTTCAAATTTGGACATTGTTATTTTCAGTTTTTAATTTTTTTCAGGGGTAAAGCATGTGTTTGTTGTTTTTTTTGTTTTACTCCTCCTTATTTAAGAAAATACTCCCCAAAATTATTGAAAAATACTACTCTTGAAATTTTCAAAACGACAGCACTGCTCACAGCAAAAAAATCATGGCATCCATTGACATACTATATATAGTATATATATATATATGTATAGTATGTCAATGGTTCTGTGTAAAAGGGTTTCGTGTCAAATTGAAAAAGAAATAAATGATATTTATTTGTGATGGACTTGTAGCTTGAACAAGAATTGTTTTGTAGACAACAATGGCTATTGGACTGATCAACTGAATATAGGGTTTAAAATGTATGACATTTAAAAAAATAATTAGTTGCCTTATTCAAAGAATGCAGAAAACTGCTAATGAAGCCCCTTATTTTGTCCGAACCTGGCTATTGTTGGATACCTTTGGATTCCTTTATTGACATTCCAGCTGTTTCGGATCAACTGTTCTTTAACACGTACACACTAGAACAAAACGTAATCCGAATACCCTATCTTTTTGAGAATGAACGCAGCCAAAAGTTATGGAGATTCTTCTTGACTAAATTTCCAATAAAGTTAAAGTTAACTATAAGATACTAAAAACTTGTCTTTACTTCAAGTCCCTTGTGTCGTCTTAACCTGCCCATATTCATTCACTTTTAAAAACCGAATTTTAAATGACATTGGTGAACTGACAACAAGAAGCAACGATCGGAGAGCAAGAGCTTTTGATTTTTCTTACTTGAAAATTTTGGAAATCCCTAGAAATCAGCTGTCAGTTATGTGGAAATCCTGGAAGTATAATTGATCACACAGAATCGTATCGAAAAGAAGATATCGAATTGAGAACTGGCATGTTCAGACAACATGGAAACTTCATTTACAGACATTACAGACATCATTGATTTCAAACTGGCAGCTTTACCCACAACATTATTGGATATAAAAAAAACTCCTAACACAGATTACAATCCCATCATAAGTTCTATATTGTATTCTAAATAAGAAGTCGTAATTCTTCCAATATGACAGAGAACCCTTTTAAACAAAATTGTGCAGTAATGTAAATAAATCACAGAGTTATAAAGTTCAGCTTTTAGTTAAATGATAAAACTGATTACCTTACATTGTGACATAAGTAGACTTGACTTGATAGTTAAGCCTAGTACATACTTCCTCGTGAAGTGAACGTTCGCCAGTGGAGAAAGTGAACTTTTGACATTGCTCACTGGTACACACTTGTGAGTACACGTTGTGAACATTTGACTTCAGCTTCACCAACAGTTCCCGTACATTTTGCACGTGAATTGCCCGTGAACGAAAACTCTCCACTTTGTTCTCCACTCATCTTCACGAGCAAGTTCACGGGTGAACCAAAAACTGAAATTTGTATGGGTTCACGAGATGGTTCACAAGTATGTACTAGGCTTTAGGGAGACTTATCTTGACTATTTTTCCAGTCAACTTTTCAAAAAAATTGGCATAATTGTAAGGCCATTTTGTGGCAGCTGGCCAATCAGATACTAGAAACTTGATTTAACTTCAAGTTCCTTATATCGCCTGGACCTGCCCAAGGATGGCTTCGTGTTTCCCAATCATTTCTGTTATTTAGGTTGTTGATCAAATTATTTTTCTTTTAACGTTATCATATCAATATTTAAGAAAAAAGTCAGAAATCTAATACATTGTATATGTATCTGAAGTTCAGATGATAACTGCGTCACTTTCTAGGGCACTTTCGTAATTAACCTATGAAAAATAATTTAAATTCCATTATTTTGGTCTAAGCCGACATTTTATTCATTAGATTAAAGGGTCAATCAACCACTGATAAACGAAAAAGTGTCTATTTTAAAATAAACTTTCAACAAACAACTTAACTTAGAGCGCTACTCCTTAGGTCTTAGGTCATTATATACACAAACGTTTTTTTTTAAATGGATACAGAAAGTGTCGATGATGATTGTAATTAATGACTAAGTATTCACTTTAAACACTTCCTTATCAACAAAGAAATTATAAATAATTTTGATTGCACAAAAAAGAAAAACACTCAACAGGTAATTTTCAATGTCTTACACTAATATTTCAAAACTTACCAACAGACCACTTTAGCTGGGCACTTTAGACATTCACATAGAGCATCACACATTTTGTTGTTGTTTTGTTTGTTTTTTAAAAAATTAAATAAAAATAAAAATCCTAATGAAAAACACCCAACTGTTTCGTTCGAATGTTAATGAAATACTAAATGGTAAATTTACACCTCTTATGCCCAATACGACCGACAACGACGACGTCACTTTGAACCACAACAAGACGCTTTAGGAGTTAATTAGAAGGTTCCATAGCTTTTATTAAAATTGTTTCTTTTTTCTGTTTAAATAATATATTGTGCTATAACTGATAAGATATCGAAGCAATCTAATATTATTAATCATTCATATGATGGGGAAAAGAATGGTGAACCACTCTCTGGAATATTTGTTTATGAGCATGAAACTTATCGTTGGTGATAAAATAAACTGATAAGAGGGTTAATCATTGTAATAGTCGATCGAATTTTTTAATGGAAGTATCAAAAAGTGATAAGACTGATCTCACATGAACATAGGTGCTTTACAAAAATTCAAAAAAAGAGATAATTTAAAATCTGAGCAATTCAATTCACTTGTCTAGTGATAAAAATAAGAGATCAACAGGTTCTTTAACATTTTTATCAAGAGTTGAGTTTTTTAGTGATATACTTGACGGTTTAATTGAAACTTGATAAGGGAATCGATACTCGACTAATCAAAATTCAAGTTCAAAGGATGGAAGCGATTGAGTGGAAACATAAAACGGATAGGTTTTTCTTTAAAGCCTAGATTTTTGAAGTTAAACTGAATGCAGACAACTTTTGAAAAACACGTATTTGAGATAATTTTTAGTGCCGTTTTTAAATTCAAACTTCGATTTTAACTTTCGAACTTAATGTAATATCTTTGTTAAAGCAATGTATTCGTTACGAAAACAAAAATTATTTTCAAACCATTTTGCCTCTTCCTATTCAATGGTGATTTTGGCACATAAATCACGTTGAATTCCACTGATGGCATCCATTATTCATATTATCCATTATTTTCCTTGATAGCCTCGGTGGTTTGCGGCTTATATGTACGCATAGACCTCCTACTTAAGATCACATGATCTTGGTGACCAATTCGTCAACTCGGCGCGTGAGAAAACCATGCCATGAAAGCACTCCTGTTCAATTCCAATTCAAACCACGAAAAGTTGATGATCATAAACCTATAGCGCCAAAATCTAAACCAAACAGTAACTTAATTTGGCTCCTCGTCAATCTCACCCAATTTTCACATCCAAAATTCAAGCACTCATCCAAAAAGATAATTTTTTTAACCGCTTTTCAAAAAATTCGCCATGTTTTGGTCTGCAACAGTGACAGGCTTAATTCTTGTGAGCAACGCGGAATCGACTGCCTAGGATTCGGCTACACACTTTCACTAACAGCAGGCATGTTTGGCTACCGAAAGTTGCATAATCGATTTAGAAGGGTGACCTTCTGCTGCATCAAAAAAGGGCACAAAAGAGAATGCCCATTTTGATAATAAAATTTTATAATTTTCACGTGTAACTAGAAGCTGTTAATTGACATCATGATTTGTCTTTAATGACTGATTAAAGAAAATATTTTGATAGAAAGAAAAATAAACAATATGGCCGCCACGAGTTGCAAAATCAACGAGTGCCTATTGGCTGCGTTCAATCTCAGACAGATAGGGTATCCGGATACCTTTTTATTAGTGTTTTACGTTCAAAATAACAGTTGAGATGTCAAAAAAGGAATCCAAATATACCCAAGAATTTCTAGGGTATGTAGGTATCTGACAGAACTGCTGATTCAACACATGGTTGAATTTCAAGAAACTTGAAAATTGATTTTAGCTTTTGTATGTAGGTATCTGACAGAACCACTGATTCAATACATGGTTGAATTTAAAGAAAGTTGAAAATTGATTTCAGCTTTTTGTATTTGTATTTGTTGTTGTAAACAAAGAGATAAAAAATGTAAGTTAAAGTTGTATTTGAGGATGTTCTGTACATAATAGACGATGAAGAAGCTATTTGCCTCCGAATTTTAGAAGATACCTAATGATGATAATTTTTTTAACTTCAAGATTGACTTATTTTGTTCTCGTTTTGTAGATGACCAGTTTTCTAGATCTTACCTCCAGTCTAGTGTCTATCATTCTGAAGTTGAAGAACCTCAATGTTCCAGAGCAACAAGCAAATAAAGTCGCTAAAAGGAAAGGTATATTTTTATTTCAATTCCCCAAAGAAGAACCACTCTATTTCCTTTCTTGACGGTTGGGAACATAAATCCATTCTGCTTTTAATGGAGGAATGCAGAAAGAGAAAGGACCAGCTCCGAGACCCAAAAACCCAGCGAAGTACAATTTTTCAAGAAATTGCAAAAGTTCTTGAAGAACACGAGTCAATTTTTGATGAGAAACAATTAAAAATAAAATAAAAAAATATGAATAAACTTAAATGTTTCTCTGCTTTTTGTGAACAGCTGAAAGTTATTTTTATTTCTTGACAGCTATCTCAATATACCTATCCAATTCGTTTAACAAGGTATCTTAAAATCCACCTATCCAAGATACCCTATCTAACACGCGTTTGAACGCAGCCATTAGAAAACCTTTAGGATCCGTTTAAGCATTAATGCTCCAGTGATTCCTTAAGATTTAAGACAGGTGAAATTTTACATCCTATGATGAGTTTTCCAAAATTCAATTTTTGAACTGATCTAAAATATAGGGGTGATAGATTTAAAAACCCATAACTAATTTGTTTGCAAAAATAAATGCATTACTTCATGAATTTACAGTCTCTTAAATTTAGATATATTAAAAATAGAATTTAACTTGCTGCAGTTTTCTTAAATCTGTAAAAACCATTGAGTAAAGACTTCTTTTGGAGCCGTTTTCAGTTCTAATGTCGTATTAAGTGAATCGGAAATACTGATCAAAGATAAAACAAAAATAAAGCGATGAGAAATTTGAACACTCTATTGATCCTGTTTTTTGTTTTACTAATTTTAAAAAGTAATTGTTCTTATCATAGACCTGATTGGAGAATATTTGCACTACGAATGTAAAAATTAAAACAAAAATTAATTTAGAAATCATTCAATTTGGAGTTCATAAAAAGAATTTCATTAATTTTCGAATTCTGTGTTTTGCCGTTCGTAACAAAACATTCCTCCGATGGGACCTGTAACAAGTTCAAATATTTTAAGAACCTGAAGTAATAAAGTGAATTAAGGATATAAAAACCCATCGGAAAACTGCAATTTGTTTGTCAGAAGAAACATTTTGCCAAGCAGTAATTTTATGATTGTTTTGGGCACTAAGTTTATAGTGCAGACAGTTCTCAGAGTGCTCTTCTCCTTTTAATTTTTAGCAACAAATTCAACTGATAATGTTGAACTTTCATTTACATACTCGTATGTATAATTTGTTAAAAATATTCACTGTGGCGTATACGTAATTTCTTTGAGCAATGCAATGCCAAAACGTCTTTAAGTAGTGAATACCCTAACCGAAATTTTGTTTGTAGCATAAATCAAATACCTTATAATATTATAGAAATGCTATGTGTATGTATCATCACATGAATACTTAATAATTTTGTTTCAGTTTAAACGACAAAACAAATGTTTTGCATTCCAGACATTGATAAGATAACCAAAACATATTCATGATTCACCAACTACTTAAAACGTTTAATCTTTATAATTAGTCAAATTGAATGTGACTCATAAATTAAGTGAACTATAGTCAACACATTATACCCTGTTTATACAAATATTTCTGTTTGTATGAAGAATTAAGTTTTTGGAGCTATAGTTGAATAATTTGATGAAAGGTTTATACAATATTGAATGTTTTCAAAAACGTAAAAAATCTGCGCATATTTTTTTTAATAACCAACACATTTCTTCTGTAAGACGCAGGCAGATCTGCTTTAGTACAGTTTTTAAGAAGTCACTTAGTATTTATGAATTAGCAAACAAGACACAGGTGACTAAGGTGAGTAAGTCCTTTGATTCAGTTGTGGTTTTTCAATTTTTTCTCTATCCCAATTGAAACTAGTTTTATGATTTTTGAGTTTACCATTCTTCGGTTTTCTTTTCCTAGGATTACACCATTTATTTGGTGGATGTTCTTCTGACATCGTCAATTTCATTTCTTCAAAAAGAATCGTTTCACACTTCGATTCGAATTTTGGGATAGTGCCCCACTAAAGGAATTGTGTCTTTATAGAATAGAATTGAAAAGAGTGCTCTAAGACTTATAAGAGATCGTTCTCTTCTAACGAGACATTTGCTTAACTTGAATATTGCCACAAGGACTCAGGCCTATCGTTGTTTTATCGTTATCTTTATAAACAATGCTCAAGTGAAATAGCCAGTTGCATTTCTCCTATTCAAACAATTTAACGATAATAACCTTACTTCTACGAATGATCATCAGTTAACTCTTGAGTCCAATTCAGGACGTATTGTTAAGTACAGGGAGTCTTTCTTTAGCCGCACTAAATATGGATTACTTTACTAGGCTCAATATTTCCCAATCTCCTTTTTAATTATATCCTTCTTATATAGTACATATATGTGTTACCGAAAATGAATGAAACCTAGGAATAAATACAATTCCTAGGAAATGTTTACCGTGTCGAGCCTATTTAGGAAATTTATAGAATGATTTACAAAAGATTATTTAAGCACATATTTCCTAGGAATTGTATACAACTGCTTTACAACGCACGCTAGGAAATGTGTTAAATTAATATTATGTACTTAATACTTATATCAAAAATCTGGAAACTAAAAATGAAATAAATATTGATTGTTTCTTAATTTTGTATTACTTTATTTTTAAATGAAAGAACTTATTTTTTATTTATTCTTACCTGGTAATCTGGAGTGACACTTAGAATAACATAATATTTTATTTTTGAAGCACAAGCATTTTGATGAGCTACAACCCTTCTTGCAAAGACATTTTTTTTAATCCTTGTCCAATCCCAGTTGATTGGATATTCTCAGCTGTGCGTTGTGAAATTTCGGTACTGGGTACTTCTTTGGTATCCAGAATACCTCTTGGGCACACGCTGAATTCAGATCTAGATTACAATTGTTTTATGATTCCATTCCTTGTTCCAATTTGATAAAGCTTCGGGCGTCACCACGTCCTCGGTCGAAACCCTTACAGAAGTTCCTTTGGACACAGAAGGAAACTTCTTATCACTTGTTCCTAACAATTTTCCTGTCTGTTTTTGTAGATTTTGTTTAGCAGAATGACGATTTTATTGCACTACTAAATTTTTTGAACACAATAGACAAAGCAGTTTGGAACCCTGTCCTTTCGTTGTCTCTTGTGCTGGTGAATAAATTGCGTGGAGTGCACATCCACATTGTCTACAAGTATGATCATCGGTCGATTCTTTTTAACAGACAATGCATTCCTTATCATATGCACTAGCTAAAGGTACTATACTGGACTGAAACTGATCTAAATTATTAAAGACTGGGATTGGTTTTATCATATTAACATTAAATTTAGCCGTTGGTGCCTTGGGATCTTCTTCAAAAATCTGTCAATTATTTTCCTTCATAAGGAGTTTGCTTGATGCCAGCGTGAAAAGCCTTGATGTTTTCCATGATAAAAGCGGAGAAGTATAAAACCTAAGATTTATATACAATTCCTATTGCTGCTTAGGAGATGTATAGAATTCCTAGGCAATGTGTATGGAAAAAATGTATTCCCACATTTCCTGGCGATTTTTGGCATTTTATACATTTCCTAGGAATTATTATATAAAGTCGGTTTACATACATAACGATGTTCAAATGGTAGACATGTGCATTCAAGAGGACACAAGCGTCCACAGGTTTTTCTCAAAACTCACCTCTGTCTAACTCCTACTCTGACCTCCCCGCGGTGAACATCGGGTGCCTAGTACCTCAACTGGAGATTGGGTTCCAACCCCAGTGGAAAGTTGTTGGGGCAGCAAACGAGAGAGGGGGGGAGAGCTGTTTCCACTAAGGCTCCTCTCCTTATCCAGGCGGCAGCGGACGAATTCTCGAGATAGAATCAACGGTGGCGTCTACAGTTCCAGTAAGGTCGAACTACTTAGTGAACACCTTATAGGGCTTCTTCGACATATTCGGAGCCCAGGCCTATAAGGAGCGGTTCATCCGGCTCCCCTTCCTTGGAGTTATACTAAGGATCTGACCCTCCAGGTTGGGGGTTGTGCCGTCGGGGTGACTTCCTGGCCACGTAAAAACATCATAGTTTCGAAGCAACAACAAGCCTCGGATACGGACGGATTCACTGTTGACAACCCACGCAAACGAAATAAGGACAACGAACTTCGGATATGTACGTGGAATGTTAGGTCCCTTAACAGACCACGTGCAGCCGAACAATTAGCGGAAGCCCTAAACTGCTGCAAGGCAGATATTACAGCCATCCAAGAAGTGCGATGGGATGGACCGGGTAAACGCAAACTAAAAGACTGCGATATCTACTACGGCGACTGCTACCGAGAACAAAGACAGCGTCTATTTGGGTCTGGATTTGTTGTTGGAACTAGGCTCAGGCAAAAAGTCTTGAGTTTCAACAGTGTGAGCGAGCGCATCACGACAATCCGCATCAAGGCTAAATTCGCCAACATAAGCCTAATATGCGCGCATGCCCCAACAGAGGAGAAAGATGAAGACACCAAAGATATGTTCTTCGAGCTCTTGGACAGGACATATGAGCAGTGCCCTGGCTATGACATTAAAATTGTCTTAGGAGATTTTAATGCCAAGCTAGGAAGAGAAGACATCTTTGGTGGCATAATCGGGAGATACAGCCTGCACGACACTACCTCCGACAATGAATTCAGGCTGGTCGATTTCGCTGCGGGGCGAGACGTTCTGGTAGCTAGTACACAGTTCACGCATCTTAATATCCACAAGGGGACATGGAAATCTCCTGATCAATCAACCGTCAACCAGATTGACCACATTGCGATCGACGCACGACACTTCTCCAGTATCCAGGATATCCGAACATTCCGAGAGGCCAACATTGACTCGGACCACTACCTCGTTGTAGCCAAGGTACGGCTACGGATATCCCGATCCAAGCCAAAACAAGGAAGTACTGTGAGAAGATTCGACGTTAGACGGCTACAATCGCAAGAGACTGCCATGTCCTTTTCCGATCGAGTCTCTAATAACCTCCTAAGGAGTCCTATGCTTCGTGCATTAAGCATTGAAAACCAGTGGCAACATTGCCTTGCAGCCATCAGAGATGCCGCCTCTGAAGTGCTAGGTTTCACACGGCCACCACAGCGAAACCCCTGGTTTGACGACGAATGCCGGCAAGCTCACGCAGCGAAACAAGAGGCATACAAAACGGCGCTGCACAAAAGGACGAGAGCTGCTCGCGAGCTCTACGAGCAGAAGAGGAGAGAGGAACACCGGCTTCTTAGACGGAAAAAAAGAGAGCATGAGAAGCGTGCGATCGAGGAGATAGAGGGATGTCACAACAGGAATGATCAGGTTCGTAAATTTTACCAAAAGGTAAAAAAAACCTCCCAAGGGTACCAGCCACGAACCGAAGCCTGTAAAGACGATCAAGGGAACATCGTAGTAGAACCACAGTCGATGCTGAGAATATGGAAAGATCACTTCTCCAAATTATTTAACGGCGATGACGAACCGAATTCCGCTGTAAGGGAGATAGAACCACTCAACCTCGACGACGCAGATCAACAATTCCGCCCACCCGACCTTGACGAAGTGAAGATAGCTATGTCTAAACTTAAGTCAAACAAAGCTGCTGGAGCTGACGGCATCACCGCCGAACTATTCAAAGCAGCAGGCTATGACTTGGTAGGGAGCATGCACCAACTCATCTGCAAAATTTGGTCGGAAGAAAGCATGCCCGATGAGTGGAATCTCAGCATAGTGTGCCTGATACATAAGAAAGGAGACCCTCTAAACTGCGCCAACTACAGAGGCATCAGTCTCCTTAACATTGCGTATAAGATCTTCTCTGCCGTATTATGTGAACGTCTGAAGCCATTCGTCAACAACCTGATTGGTCCTTATCAGTGTGGCTTCAGACCAGGAAAGTCCACTATCGACCAAATATTCACACTACGGCAGATCTTGGAAAAAACCCAGGAGCTTCAAATCGATACCCACCATCTCTTTATCGATTTCAAAGCCGCGTATGACAGCATCTATAGGGAAGAGCTCTACCGAGCAATGTCTAGTTTTGGCATCCCTGTCAAACTTATCCGTTTGTGCAGAATGACGATGGAGAATGCACGCTGCTCTATCAAGGTCGGAAAAGATCTTACCGATGCATTTGATGTCAAAAAAGGTTTTAAACAAGGCGATGCACTGTCATGCGACTTCTTCAACATCGTTCTGGAAAGAATTGTGCAAAACTCAACCGTCAACACTAGAGGCACAATCTTCCAAAGATCCATCCAATTACTCGGATACGCAGATGATATTGACATAATTGGAAGATCAAAGCGTGATGTCAGTGGAGCGTTTTTGAGCATTGCGACGGAAGCGAAGAAGATGGGTTTAGTGGTCAATGAGGGCAAGACCAAGTATATGCTGTCATCAAAAAAGGACACTGAACGACGACGTCTTGGACAAAACGTCACCATGAACAGCTATAACTTTGAGGTAGTTAAGGACTTTGTCTACCTAGGCACCGCTATTAATGCAGACAACGACACCAGCGCTGAAATCAAACGAAGAATAACTCTTGCAAATCGCTGCTTCTTTGGACTTAGAAGGCAATTGAGAAGTAAAGTCCTCTCTCGAGCATGTAAAATCACCATCTATAAGACACTCATCATCCCGGTTCTCATTTATGGCGCTGAGGCCTGGACCCTGTCAAAGAAAGATGAGAGCGTCTTAGGATGCTTCGAGAGAAAAATTCTTCGGGCGATTTTTGGTCCCATACGCATAGATGGAGAATGGAGGAGAAGATATAACGACGAGCTGTACGGGCTGTACAGCGACACTGACCTAGTTAGCAGAATCAAAGTCCAACGGCTTAGATGGCTAGGTCATGTAGAGCGGATGGACATCAACGCTCCAGCCCGGAAGGTCTTCGTATCCAATCCCGAGGGACGGCGCAGTAGAGGAAGACCGCGACTCAGGTGGCGCACCCAGGTGGGAGAGGACCTCAACCAACTTGGCGTGCGAAACTGGAGACAGCTAGCTAGGGACCGAGCTGGCTGGAGACGCTTGTTGGTTGAGGCCCAGGTCCGCCCCGGACTGTAGCGCCACCTTAAGTAAGTAAGTAAGTTACATACATAACAAAAAATTAATATGAGCTCAATAGATTGTCAAAGTTGTAGCTCTTCTTCCAGATTCCTTTTTGTGCTTAATACCATATCTGGTTTTCGTATTTTTTTCTTAATATTAAATTTAGATAGGTTAAAAATAGAATTCAACTTGCTGCAGTTTTCTTTGTATTGCAATTTTTTGGCCTAGTAAAGACCATTGGGTTAAGACCTCTTTTGTCTATTCAGTGAATTGGAAATACTGGTCAAAAATCCAAAAAGTCTATTCTTAAAAAAACGAAATTTATCCTCCCTCAGCAGTGCAACTTTTGTAACATTAAATCCACTTGTGATCTCATGATTTATCTCACCGAAAAGTAAGAAATAAAAACAATTTTAAAATTTTTCGATTGATTGGAGTTTCCTGACCTAATGTATGTCTATCAAAAGTAGCTTTCATGACTGTTTTGAGGTTACTCGACTTACCGTATGGAATAAGCTGAACACATATTCCACCTGTACTTCAACATGCTGCCACCTTGAATTTTCTTGGATTATAAAATATCTTCTGTATTCTAACGAAAGTCCTTTTAGCTTTACATATTCGTTTACCGACTCACAGCCTCTTCTTTGGATGTTGAAGCGTTTTTTGTCTTTCTTCAACTATACGATTATACAGAATGGTTACTTAAAGATAAGAAATTCATTTTTGTATCGAAACAGCATAGCTATAGTGCACTTACTTAAATTTAGTTACCTACATATAAATGAATACAAAAATACACTCATCCTTCGAAAAAGAATTATATTTCTCATGTTTGTTTATTAAATTCCATTCGCTTATTTTATTTAAACAAAACAAAAAATCAAATATAAACAATTAATGTAGAATCAATGTATTTCTTAAAAATTGAAATGTAGTTTCTTTTTCATCAAATAAAATATTTCAAAAAAAAAAAACTAAACAAAAAACAATAATTTATTGTTTGTATAATTTTGTATATTCCATATAAATAGGATAATTTTTGTTTTATAATAATAAAGTTATATTAAACATTAAAAAATGAAAAAAGAAAAAAACTGGATACAAATATATTTAAAAATCAATTATAGAATACTTAATAAAGAAAATGATCAATCAATATAAAATATAATTATGCATGTAATGTTTTTAAATTTTAGTCCAAAAATACAATTTCGAAGACAAAATATTTGGCCTGAACATGACACTTAACTTTCTCAGATTAAGCTGCAATTTCATGATATTCATAATTCAATTTGATTACAAATTAAATTAATTTAGAATCGAGACAAATGCAAGTTGTGCTTCATCGAGGATAATAAAATGAGATAAATATGTAAATGTTTGTTATTTTTGTTTTGTTAAATATTATACTTAAGAACAGCTGTCTTTTAGAGGATGAACAAAGTTTCAAAATCAGCGGCATAATGCGTGAATATTAATTCCATAAAAGCAGAAAGCATCGCAATTATGTTTTATTTTTTTAGAATAGCAAAATACGCTTCTCAACAGTCTTTCGGCAGATGGGGCATCCATCGATCTGGTCACCACACATCTGACACGTTCCATGGCCGCACAGGAACACCATGTTCTTGATTCGGTCGAAGCAAACTGGACACATTGTCTGGGAAAGAGATAGAAAAGCAAAGGATAAATTCAGTCTTCTTTTCAATAAGCACCCAAATAAAATCATTACCTGCTCTTTGATATCCTGTAATTGTTGTTTAAGCTTTTGTACGTCATCCATTTGGAAATTGTTGATGTTTGGCGAGCTGACATTATTGCTAATCTGGTTGTTGGCAATTGGGGTGCTCACTGCTTGGACCGTGTTGTTCATGGCAATTTCATGACCAGACTTATTAACTCCCACAATCACGGGATTATTTTCCTTTGGCTTGTTCTCCTCTGGAGGCACTATCACTTGGTGCAGGAGAACATCACCCTTGTAAGAGGTTTTGATGGAATAATCCTCTTTATTCATCTTCTCCATTTTACCACTGCCGCTGCCGCTACCGCCGCCGCCACAGCAAAGTGAGAATGGAATCATTTCGTCAATTGAGGTGCGACAGAGGACACATTTCTTCATTAGACTGGAGCAGTGTTCACACGCGACCATATGACCGCATGGCTTAAAGAATACGGAAGCACGACGATCCGAGCACACCAGGCACTCGTCGACTTTCTCACGGGAAGACACAGCCTCGCGACAAACGAGACATTTTTTAACACGCGGAGCACAAGTATCGCAGCAACAAACGTGTCCACAAGGCTGAAAATATGAGGACACAAAACATTTCATATAAACAACAATTAATCTTTTTGGATCTTCTTTTAGCTCACCTTAAATACAGTATCTCTCTTTAAATCCGAACACACCATGCATTCGTCAAAAGCATTAGACCTCACCATCTCCGGAACAGGGTTTTCGTTAATAGTCAGAGCCATGTCAGAGTTCATTCCATGCAGTCCACTGGCATGGGAGAAATTCATCATTGGTGGAACACTGCAAGCCACACCAGCTCCGACAACAGGTGCTCCGGCGACCACTGGTGCTTGGACAGCCCTGGCTCTGGCATTGCTGCTCGTCCCGGCGACATTACCCGGCAGTTCAGCGTCATCGGTCTTTCTTTCATTGTAACACTTCAGCAGAGTCTTGCAGAGATTTGGATCTGGACAGAGATCTAAAGGCGTTTGAAGTTTCCTATTCTTCATTGTAAGATCTGCCCCGTTGGCCGCAAGGAAACAGGCAATCGATGCTGAGGCTTTCTTATCGTTGGCATTGCGCAAACCCATCAAAAGCTTGCCGAAACCTTCCACGTCTTGGAGTTGTTTCAACTGAGACAAAGTGTGGTGACGCAATGCTTCGTGAAGCGGGGTGTCACCATCTTTATCAGGAATGTTCAGATTTGCACCCTCTTGGACGAGGAGCTTTACAATTTGGACGTGTTGCCGCTCCACGGCTAAATGCAGAGCAGTTTGAAGGTTTACATTCTGTCGGTCCATATTGGCCTTGCCCATGTGCACGAGTAGCTCAGCTATCTCCACATGATTATTAAGTGCGGCCAGATGGAGAGCAGTGTACCCATCGTCCTTCTTCTCCTCCACAATCCATGGCCGACTGGTCTTAGTTAGAAGGATCTTCATGGCACTAGGATTGCCCTTGAGTGCAGCATGATGGAGTGCATTGAATCCGTTGTTGTTGGTGAGAGTGATGTCGGCTCCAAAGTCAAGCAATAGGGAGAGCATTTCATCGTGTTCCTTGGATATTGCATCGTGCAGAGGTGTGTCACCCTCAGAATCTTGCAAACTTGGATGGCAGCCAAGCGAAAGCAAAGTCTTGACCACATTCAAGTGACCCTTGTTGACGGCAATATGAAGTGCTGTCTGACGTCTTTTGTTTCTAGCATTTAAATCTGCTCCGGCCTTAGAAAGGATCTCTATGACGGCAGGCTCATCGCCAAATGCCGCATGATGAACTGCGCGATCGCCATCCTTGTCTTCGATCTCCACATCAACGCTGTGGCGAAGCAGAACTTGAATCACCTCAATGTGACCATTTTGGCTAGCTGCCTGTAGAGCTGTATGTCCGGCAAAAACCCCATTGACATCGGCCAATGCACTGGCGGAAGTTGCTGGCGATGCTCCTGTCAGGTATTCTTCACATCGTGCCTGAAATAATATTTGATTAAAGTTATATTGAAGAAACGCATAGGAACTCGTTAAAACTCACCGCATAACCATTGGCAGCGGCTTTCACAAACTCTTCGGTAGCATCACCTGAGACATTTGGTTCAAAGAGTTTCTTCAAAATTGCAGATAGACGCTCTCCATTGGAAGTGACTGGAACACAGTTTCCATCAGCTGTTGATGAGGCCTACAAATAAAAACCATCATCAACAAAAACATTCGCCATTGAGAAACTAAAACATACAACTTTGGTCACAGCCAGAGGATTGTAAGTCCAAGATGTATTTCCAACTTCTACTTTCAGATCGTTATCATGATAGACCTGTTGTACCCGTCCAACTTTTCCAAGAGTCTATATGAAGTGATTGGTTATTTTGTTTTTACTTTTTTTTTAAGTTTTACTTCAAGAACTTACCAATTGCATTGCATCAGCCCACTCTCCATGTCCCCTTTGCAATAATTTGATATTCTCTACGTCCGAACAAATTTTAACAATATCCCCAACGGCGAACTCGGGAACGCTCGTAGTTGGAGAGGAAACCTTTGTCAAAACCGCCGGATTGAAAGTCCATCGATTGCCACTATTGTAGGCCACGACAATATCATGATCCTCATCAATTCCAACCACCAATCCGGCATTATTCAGACACTCAAACATTCCATCGGTCCAACCACCGTGACCATGTTGCAGCGATTGCACAATTTCCAGTTCCAAATCGACAGTGACTTTGTCACCAATTTGAAAACCGTGCGGCCCTTTTCCAGGACCATTTTCTCCCAACAAAGGCAAATGGTCGCGGTAGACAGTCGTGCCCTTGGCATCATTGACAACCTTCAAATCAGCCATACCCTCAAAACCAACCCTATAAAGATTCTTAGCCCCATTGTCCCATACAACGTAAGCTGCCGATCGTGGTGACGCCGATGACCAATCTTGAATTTCATTCACTTTTCCACGACGTCCAACCCCACCATCCTGATCCTCCCATTGCCAATCCACACCGCGAACCACCCTTGCCCCAGGGAATATCCCTCGCATGGCTACTTTTTTGCACTTCCTTCTCGGCTCCAGCATAATTCGATCGCCTCCGGGTGTGGCAATTCTATAGAAACGATGTCTCAAGTGATGTTTGTCGCCGTGATAGCAAATCGAACATAGATCGTAGTTATTGCATTCGGCACATTTCCAGCGAATTCCAAATATTGGCTGCTGGCGGCAGGTATCACACATTGTGCCATCGTGTTTGATACCCGTCGGAGCACTGTCCAAGATGCGAAGATCGTATGCGCCAGCGCAGCGATAGTTTGCAGCTGTCCCATTATCCCAAACAACAACAACTTCTTCGGATGATTCGAAATTACGAACAGTTCCAACGTGACCTTCACCTCCATCCTAAAAAAAGAAAGCAAATTTTATAAATTTAAATTATAGAACCTGATAGAAAAAAATTGGGTGTAGAAATCAAGAGCTAAATGAGGATGTACATTGCATAAAAATCAGGTAGTCAGTAAGATCAAAGAAAATTCGATAATTGAACAAGCGGGTTGTAAACGAGAAGAAGTTTCAGATACCTTAAATTTTGATCTACAGAAAAAAGGTCTTAAACCTAATGAAGGTAAGGGCAGCTGTTTTACTTTCAGTGGTTTGCCTACAATCAAACTCACCGTCACAGATACCCGATACTACAAGTAGCCTAGTATTTTGTTCTGGAATGGAACTGCAAGTGCGGAACGTGTCCATCACATACTGGTGGAAGTTTCATCATAGCTTCGTCTGTGTTCTTTGAAACTGACGAATATGGTGGATCTAGTCCTCCAAGGTTAAGACTAGGGGCTTTTGACTCCTGCCGTACTAGTACACAAAAAGCATGCCTCAGAAACCAAATGGAACCATGGGACAACATAAACAATGGTTTCAGAACTTTCTCATGGAACGTAGGAAGGCTCAATAGAGCCCGAGTTGCTCAACCGTAGCCGATTTTCTGACCACGTTTAAGGCAGATTTAACAGCATTAAAAATGATCAGGTTGTTGGGGCATATTTTACAGCTGTCATCTAAATTATCACATGGTCGGAAATTTTCTAGACTCCCAAGAAAAAAACCTACCATCATCGGCTCCAACGCTATTCGCTTGGGATCCGAGGCAAATTTAAGAATATTCACCTCCCAAACATTCATGGACCCACTGAGGAGTCCCAGATGACAAAAAACGTGCTCGTAAAGAGGACACTGAATGCCTGCTCAAGGTACATCGTCAGTATCGATCTTAGTGACTACAACGAAAAAGTCGAGAGAGAGAGAGAAAGTTTTAAAATAGTACATTGGGCTACAACAGATTACATGAGAACCTAGAAACGACAGCATCCAAGAACATGCGAGTACTAGGTTCTCGCAAGGTCACCTGGATATTTTCTATTGGATTCACTCGTAACCAAAAAGACTACGTGTTGATAGACCTTCGTGGCAGCAGGAGACTGATCGTGATAAGTTCGTATCATTATCTTGTTGGTATTTGTTATAACGGCCTATTGCCAAGAAAAGACGCAATGCATCGGCTTCTCCGTGTCCTTGTGCGATGAAAATACGAGCAAATACGACATTGACGTGCTAAACCTTAGAAGTGAAGGAATGAATAAGTCGTGACTTCATTTTGCTGTGCGTAAACTACGTGAAAAATGTACAAAGAACACAGAAAAATAGCCAAACAAAACTTCAACAGCAAAAAGAAGTCAGTCTCTGTGAAATAAGGTCCGGAATCAGATTTGTACCCTTAGCCAGGCAATGTAAAGGAGTCTAGAGATCAACATTCCAGCATACCATCTGTTCATACACTTCAAAGCTGATCCGCGTTCTTCCTCTACTGCGCTGTCCTGTGGATTTGGATTGGAAGACTTTCCGGGCCGGAGCATTGGTTTTCATGCGCTCTACGTGACCCAACCATCTTAGTCGTTGGACTTTTACCCTTCTTACACGAAGAACTTTTCTCTCGAACCGACCCAAGGTGCTTTCTTCCGTTTTTGTCATATTCCATTGTTCTGCACCGTATAGCAGGAGGGTTATGATAAGGGTCTTACATAGCGACACTTTGGTCCCTCGAGCGAGGACTTTACCACTCAATTGCTTTCTTAGCCCAAAGAAACAGCGGTTGGCAAGAGTTTTTCTGCGTTTGATCTCAGTGCTGGTGTTGTTTCTGCGTTTACAGCGGAGCCTAGGTAGACGAAGTCCTTGACTACCTCAAAGTTACGTCTGTCGATGGTGACGTTTTGACCAAGACGTCGGTGTTGTATGTCCTTTCTTGACGACAGCATGTACTTTGTTTTGCCCTCATTTCCCGTTAAACCAATTTTTGCCGCCTCTGCCTCAATACTCGATTATGTCAATTTCATCAGCAATGCTAGTAATTGGACAGACTTTTGAAAGATAGTGCCTCTAGTGTTGACGTGTGAGGTCTGCACTATTCTTCCAAGCACGAGGTTAAAAAAATCGCCACCTAAAACCTTTTTTGACATCGAAAGGTCCTTTTAAGTTGTTTCCAACCTTTATGGAGCAGCGTCAATTCCTCATAGTTATCCTGCACAAACGGACGAGCTTGGCAGGGATGTCAAAGCTAGACATGGCTTTATACAGCTCGTCACTGATGATGCTGTCATATGCGGCCTTGAGATCGATCTAAAACCACACTGATAAGGACCTATCAAGTTGTTGACGATGGGCTTTAGACGATCAAATATTACGGCAGAGAAGATTTCATAGGCGATGTTAAGTAGACTGATTCCTCTATAGTTGGTGCAGTTCAGAGGGTCTCCTTTTTTCAGGATGGGGTAAACAATACTGAGGTTAAATTTATCGGGCATGCTTTCTTCCGACCATATCTTACAGATAAGTTGGTGCATGCTCCTAACCAACTTATCTCCAGCTGTTTTAAAGAGCTCGGTATTCAAGCCATTCGCTTCAGCGGCTTTATTCGACTTCAGCTTAGAGATGGCAATCTTTACTTCGTCTAAGTCGGGAGGACAGGATTGTTGGCTTTCGTCGTCTATGTTGAATGGATCATCCTGCCTGGCAGCGGAATTCAGTTCGTCGTCGCCGTTATACAGTCTGCAGAAGTGGTTCTTCCATATCCTCAGTATTGATTGCGGTTCCATTATGATGTTTCCACTTTTGTCTTTGCAGCCTTCGGTTCTAGGTTTATGAACCTGTGAATTTCGTTTTACCTGTTCATAAAACTTTAGAACTTCATTCAAGCTTTTAAACCTCTCAACATCTTCGACCGCACGCTTCTCATGTCCTTTCGTTTTCCTTCTGAGAAGTCGGCGTTCCTCTCGCCTCTTCTGCTCATAGAGCTCATGAGTAGCTCTCGTCCTTTTATGCAGGGCCGTTTTGCGTGCCTGTTGTTTGGCTGCATTTGCCTGCTGACATTCCTTACAAACCAGGGGTTCCTTGTTGGTGGCTGCTTGAAACCCAGCGCATCAGAGGCGGCTTCTCTGATTGCATCTTGGCAATGTTGCCACTGGTTTTCGATACATTGTGTTGGCGGCAGAGAACTTCGAGAGAGGTTGCTTGTAACTCGGTCGGAAAAGGATTTGGCGATCTCTTGCGATTGTAGCCGTTCGACGTTGTACCTTCTCCTATCACCTCCCAGTTTTTCCTTGGGTCTGCAACCATGACGTTTCGCCCCGCAGCAAAATCTTTGAGCCTGAATCCGTTGTCGGAAGTGTTGTCGTGCAGGCTGTTTTCCCGATTATTCCACCAAAGATGTCTTCCCTTCCTAGCTTCGCAATAAAATAGCTCAGGACAATTTTAATATCGTAGCTAGATCACTGCTCATATGTTTTGTCTAAGAGCTCGAAAAACATATCTTATAGTTTATCAAGACTTTTTAGATACAAAAATCACCATAAATTAACTAGCCATAAAAGTAATCTATTATGGATACTTCTTCTTGAGGAGGTATAACAATGTTATACGAAATATACCGTGAAGTTGATTTAAAAACAAAAATAAAGCCTGGTAGACTTCGGTGGGCTGTGCACGCTAACCCGCCTGAAAAGTCTTTTAGAACAACCGGGAAAGATTAAGAAGCATGTGGATCTCGTTTGTAAGATAAGAACTGCAATAAGTATAACAATCTCTGAACCGACTTTTCTAAGCGAACTTTCGTTACGACGACTTTAATTAATTTAAAATGATTTAAATCTCTTTTAGTTCAAGGTTTATCTGCTTTACATTACATTTAAGCTAATGAATGAAGTTTTCACACTTGACATTGAGTGAGCACCGAAAGCAAATTAGTATAGATACGTTTGAAATGAACTTGAATAAGCTGTCTAACATGAATTAAATTAAAATATCACGCCACTTTGCTAAAGAAATTTAACAACAACAAATAAATAAGTTTGATTTTGTTGCGAAGCAAAATACATGTAATAAATATCCATGGATTCACCGGCTTCCCATATCTCTCGTAGGAATCCCTTTAGCGAAACACTACAAAAGGGTTAACAAATCATTTTGGAGGCTAATTTTTAAACAATATGAACAAAACTTACTAGCATCACACGGTAACAATAGTTTATCATAATTTTTATAAACTTTATAATATCACAAAAAGAAAAACTAAACTGCTACTTAATGTCGAAAGATTTAATGTACTTGGTTTAGTTGTAACTCGCGTGTATCAACAACTCCCGATTGAGCATTTCAGAATGGCTAAGCACTCTGAGCACAAGTAAAATGCTCGACTGTTATCATCGTTGCTCAAATGCTATAAACGTATATTCATTGCATAGGGGATTGAAGAGCAGAAACGAGGAAACGAGGCGAATATTGCAGCACTACACATTTTGAAATAAAAAAGAAAAGAAATATACAAAACAAAACAAAACAACCAACTCTCAATTTAGTGATATTTTTCACAGATTAAATTTAAATACAAATTAAAAAGAAAACATCAAAATATAAACAATAAAAATACATCTTAACAATATATCGTTGCGAAATGACGATTAGCTGTTGCAATGCAACTCCCTTATTTTAGAACGCAGACAGACTAAGTACTAGTAGACGCTTGGTGTTGATAAGGGACACCACAGAACACAATTTAAGAACGAGAGAAATTACTCAAAACAAAACAAAATAATATCTACCAACAATTTTATGGAGAATTTTATTATGGTTTTATGAATCACATGTCAACGACGCAGACGACCGCGACGACGACTCAACGACAGACGCAAACGGTGACTATTTCAATTTTAAGTAATTTGCATTATTATTTATTCTGTACGGTTTATGTTAATTATTGCAGACACAAATAGTTAATTATTTCAAATTGATTGCGAAAGTCATTTTATTACTATATTATTCGATTTAAGAACAAATTAGTTTGACCTTGGTTTGATAATGATATTCAAGACTTATCTACACCAGAACTTAACTATTTATGGAGACCCTAATGAAAGTCGGAGAACTTCATGGATGAGTCAAGTTAAAGCTGAGATACAACATACACAGTTTCACAGTGATTGTTTCTTCTTTCTCCATACTTAAGACAGATCTGTTGGGTAGAAGATACACTGAGCGATAACATTAAAGACTAAGTGAAAGTATTCTGCATACTCAACATTGTTGTTGTTTAATTTCATACTACTCTTAAAATGCCTAGAACCAATTCAATGTCAAATGATTTGTTTTTCTCGTGGAGCCACTCGCGCTCTGTTGAATGAAATAATGGGCTTATCATGAGAAGTTAGTGATAAAATCAGTAAATTATGATTTTTAAAATACAACAGGTGGCAGCACGATCACGCAAACAAATAATTGAGGTTTCAATTATCGTATTTTTACTCAAATAACACGATTTAGGAACAAATTAGATTCTAATCGAGCTTTAACCCTGCAACAAGTAACAACTTCGACAACTTAAAACTTTAAATGATGTAGATGTCAGTTAGAAGAGATAGAAATAAAACAAACAAATAAATTCACAGGCGGAAGCTAAAACTCAGTAGAGCCTAGTTTAGTCTGTCAGACCTGTCTTATCCGTATTTCGTAATGGCGTGGTAACGGCTGTGTTCCGGAGTCACTAAATTTCGCATGTTTCTAAGTGTTTTCGGCTACCGGCTACCTGATTTTGATAGTGTTTTTCAAACTGAATTACAAGCAATAAGAGAAACATGCAAAATATTTGAATCGAAATTTGAAACACGGCTATCTGCACTGATAAGCTAGGCCGCTGTGATGACTATCAATTTTACAACAACAGCGTCTACTACTGGTTCCACAATGTCGGGATGAACTATCGAAGCACTCTTATTTGGTTCCAGATCATGGTGGCATTGATGGAAAGGGTAAATATTCCTTTTAAAGGTGAAGAGCAAAATGTTCTCAATTTTTCTGACAGAATAAAACCATGGGTGGAACGATTTATTATATGAGAAAGATTGTGGCCATCATATAAAAAAAAAACCTTTCTATAGATCTTTCATGCAGACTCAGGCATGATACAGCCAGGTTCACTCTCATATGTACCTGACACTGGCCGATAGGGGATCATGCAGCAAAGTTGGGCATCCGTCAGAATTGTCATTTTCGTAGTTGCTGAAACTAACAGGAAAGGTAGCTTTGATTCACTTTCTCTGTAAATGACCTGCCCTGGCGAGTTCTAGAATGTCAACTTTAGGACGGGCATTCCTTAACAACTAAGGTGAATTTTCCGAAATGAAAAACAAAGACTATATTTCATTTTCAAATTTGACGAAATGGCTTTGGCATCGCTGTTATGTCATTATATACATCCGTAACAAAATACTCTTTCTCAACCCATAGGACTAACGAGTTTATGCCATTAAAATGGCAATCTCCAGCGCTAATTGAATCGCGCAGCAGGGCTTTTTATGACTACTATATCTGCATACCTACCTACTTCACAAGCTACTATCTATCTGAATTCAGGAAATCTATTATTTGTGTTGAACGTCTGGATAACGAGAACTGGATTGCATTAAAAAGATATAAAAGTTGATACGTGTGAATAATGTTCCGAACCATAAGGAGGACCCGAAATTTTTGCGAAGGTTATCAAAGGAAATACTATAAATAATCTTAGATGATTATTGATATAAACTTAAACCAAAAATAAATCGGGCTTCATATTGAACGCCACAACAAAAAGATTCCTCTTTCTAACATAGTCAGGCTTGAAATATTAAAAATAAAAACCTGTTTCAGGATTGGTACAAGAGTTTTCGCAAGCATTTTTCTATGGGATACAATTTCTAGAAAGCCACAGAAGTCTAATCTTTTAAAGAATATTTCATTTGGGAGCCACTAAGTTCAATTATTGGACTGCACTGCATTTGTATGGGGTTTAAATTAATAATACATTTAGCTGACAATCTACCAATATACAATAGGTCCTCATTTATTTATTAAACACAATGCTCGACCAATCCAATTGAAGTGCTCTTTTGTAGTTACAGATCATCCGTAATCCTCATCATTACAGTGACGTAATGCTTTTGTAACTTTATTGACATATATTGAGAAAATACAAGAGCAAAGTATTGATCCTTGAACAACGCTACACGAAATCAGCAACAAGTTAGATATTTTGAAACCGCTGGGTGCCTTGCAGACAGGTAAGAGAAAAATAAAATTCACTGCTTCTAAAGAAAAATTTTACATTTTATTAAATATTTGAAACATTAAATTATAAAGTGTACAATGCTTAAGAACATGAATTAGTTTTTTATCCGATAAAAAACGATATGGTTTTTTAAATCTATAATTTCTATCTTCAAAATTCCATTTAAATATTTATAGTATTTCATAAATTTTTTCAAAGATACCCTGATCCAAATTTGCTAAAACGGTTTTTAGTAGAAAAAGGCCTAAACCTAAAAAGTTACTACGAAGCTTTTAAGGTTTTTATATAAAGTTTTTCGAACATATTGGAAAAGTACAAAACTAACGTTAAAAAGCTTGTTTTTGAATATCGGCACTAAAAATCAACTGCAAAACGTATTTTTCAAAACCATGATATCATTAAATTCAAAGTTTTTTTAAAACTATAAAGTTAAAAAATTAATGAAGACTCATACATTTTGAGAATATACATAGAATTTATAGGTAATTACGTTGTTGTGTTTTACCTTAGGCTTCAAAACATCGTTTTTTTAAACATATTTATATAGAGTACTGTGCAAAACATTTGCAACTAGGATCTCCATTTTTCATTAAAAAAAAATGTTTAGAGGCAAATTCTTTCTTTAGATTTCTAAACTTTTTTGATATTACGTTATAATTGTTAGAAAAAAAAATTAACACTTTACACTTGAACAAAATATAAATCACTAAATACTTTAATAATTATTAAAATTGCTGTGCAAAACATTTGCAACTTAGACCTCACATCTAAATTTCAAACTATTTTCTTACTTTAAGGCAAGGAAATGTGAATATTTAATTGCGTACCCTTTATTTTTTTATAACGGCTGTATATTTTGTGGGCATCGAAGCTATAAAGTTATTAATAACGATTTTTGGAATGTCATTCCACTGCCTCTGAATTCCAGCGAATAGGTCACTTGTGTGCTTAAAAATGTTGTTCCGAATTCTTCTCTTTACAATTTCCTACATATTTTCTATTGGGTTTGGGTCTGGGGATTAAGATGGTCATGGTAAAACCTTAATCTTTTTTTCTGTTATCCACTTTGTTGCCAACTTCGGCTTATGTTTGGGATCATTGCCGTGTTGGAACGTCCATTTCCCAATGGGTATAAGGCAGCATTGTGTTACAAAGATGTCTACATAATCTTCAGACTCTATTATGCCCTACACTTGTCGAATTTGCCCGATTCCTTGGCAAGAGAAGCAGCCTAAGACCATCTCCATGTTTGACCGTCCGTTTAGTGTATTTTTGATTTATTCTCTCACCTCTTGGCCTTCTGACATGTTGTTTTCCATCCGATCCGTGTATATTGAACTTTGATTCGTCAGAAAACTAGACCGTTTCCCATTTTTGGGGACTTCAATTGAAATGAGTTTTTGCAAAAGCCAAACGAGGTTTCAATTTTTTTTTTAAATAAATGGCTCTTTTGCTATCTGAAAACCACGCAAAACGCAATGGCCTACAGTGCGTGGCGTCTGATGGTTGATGAGTCCATTGGTTACCTAAGTTCAATTTTTGCTCCCCTGAATGATGCCGTGGGGTTTCTTCGGAATAAATTTCTTATTTAACAATCATCTTTTGATGTAGTGCTTCGCGACTTTTCTCCTCTATGATGGCATAACACTTTTCCACTTTTTATAAATCTACAAATAGTTGATTTGTGAATAGAATATTTCTTTGAAATTTCTTTTTGTGATGCTATTTTTTTAAATCACTCAAAATTCTGGATTTTACATCCGATGAATATTTGGTTCCCGCCATTTTTAAAACAAAATCTTTTTTCAATTTAAAAAGAAGTTATTTTAAACAAAACCGTTTTATCAATCAAAGTCCCTACAAAAACTTACTAAACAAATAAAGCTACACGCATAAACTTACCAACCTCAAAATAAATCAAATTAACAGTTATCAACATGAGACGAGACGAAAAGAGAAATGGCCACTAGTTGCTAATGTTTTGCACAGCTGAAATAATTATTGTTTTTGTAAAAGCAGTGTATTTGTAGAATTTGCCTGTGAATCAGTGCTTTAAGATAATGAACAGCAAGACGGATGGCGTTAGCTTGCAATCAAAATATATGTAAGCAATTCTTGAAGGTGGCCAGAAAAGACCGTAGTTCACGAGGCGAATATAATTATGACATTGAGAGAGAAATTTAATAAATTTGGATCTTCAAAGTTTCAAGATTTAAGTTACTAGATCAAAGCCTTTGTTAGTTTTAGAACCTTTTCCAAAAAAATTAGCTTTAAATGTTGTACACATTTATTTTCGCGACTCATCATATTTCGTGATCAAATTAAGACAAATCTTTTAATTTTGTAAAAAAAAATTCTTAAAATAGAGTAAAATCTATGCTGAGTATTTTACATCTATACCAAAGAAATACAAATGCGAGAAAATAATTGGTAGTGGAATACAAAAATATTTTGATTTAAAAAATTTAGAGTATCGTTTTTGTGGTTTGTCTAAGATCATATTTTGTGGCCGTGTTACACTCTGCTTGGATTCCCTCCATACAGTAGAACTTTATTCTTGTCAGTCCAAAAGTCCCAAATGCTTCTGCATTCTGCGTTTAGCTTCATTACTACTTCTAAAAAATTGGGCTTTAATACGACTTCGAGCATTCAAGTTGTGATCACATCCACCCATCTCACTGTAGTCGCTAGTTATTCTCTGCTGCTGAGTAAATAATGCAATAGTATTTTTAAAGCCGTTATGCTTAAGAGGTTTTACTCTTTTGTCTTTAAACCAGATAGCTTTTCTTTTGTAGAATTTTCACCGAATTCCCAGCAATTTTCGAGTCCTTTATAATAGTTTAAATAAGTTCATGTCTTTGAGGTGTGCAATGTTCAACAAAGTCCACTGCATAAGAACAAAATGATTTCAGTTCAATAGAAATAATAAATAGAAGAAAAGGACTTACTTCTTTATTTTATCCAAATTAATGTTTAAAGAGATAGTCAATTATTTTAAATAAAAAAAAGTATGAACTTGAAAGATACCGCACAAAGTGGGATTTCATTAAATGAGTTAACATTCACCTTTAAACCTCGATTATCACATTACAGTAGTATTTAAACCAAAATTACTGTATTCAACCAATTAGAATTGTTTACAAATAAAACTGCTACTTTTTTGATGGGTTTTATACATAAGTTTGATACACAAGTATCTTTGATATAAACTCGCAGATAGTTCCACATTAAGCCCTTATTGAATGCAATTAAACAAAAAATGTCTAACTACAATCGAACTACAAGTTCTAGATAGCATAATTTTATTGGAATTGCTATTCTCAACATGCAGAAATGTTCGATATTCAAATTTTCTTATTTGAACATGGTACAACAATCGAATAAATAACACATGGTGTCAATTCTGTGAACCTACCAACGACTTGACTTTTCAAATGCAGCCAACCCTGAATTATGCCAACCATTGGTTAAACAACCCTACAACCCTTGAATATATTATTATTAAATACTCTTTCAATTTTTTTCCAAAATAGAATATGTAAAAGTTTAGTACATATAAAATTTACTTCCCAAACCCACCTGTTGGAACTAGGCACCTTTCCAATAGGGATAGGATATAGCTTGGCAACCCAAGCGTTAATTATCATCCTTTAAAACGTCTTTGATATTTGATATTTCCTTTACGTATCTTAGACTATCGACATTTTTTTAAGTAGGTAGGTATCTAAAAAAATAAATATTTCAGCAAAATGATGGCCAAGAATGAACTAAAGATCAGTATGAGGTAACCAAATTCTTTCTTCATCAAATTTGGATCAGACTTATGACAAAAAAGATTAGTTGCAGAAGAACAAAAAGCAGACAAAAACACGTTATTTGTTAGTTTTCAATGTCATAGAAACTTTACAAGCTCACTCATGCAGAACAGAAGCAGAGCAGACCCAACAGAACGGAGACAAGACAAAAGCCAGAAATGTTAAATATTGCGTTGCTAATGAAAAAAACTATTTGTAGTTTTCTTTTTGTCTGCGTATAAAGAAACTCACAAAAATAAACACAAAGTGCAACGACACAGCCAGATATTGTTCTTAGCTGCACTACAATCAAGAGCGAACATGCAAAAGAACAAAACACCTTTTCTGCCGTTACTGTCCGTAGAATGAACCTACATAAGTAATGACTCATCATGTACCCCCCAAGTTCGGTTTAGTTGTACTGAACGGACGATGGACGACAAACGTGCGTAAAATACAAAACAAAAAATTAACAAAAATTGCCCCCACACTGATCGATCAGGGTCTCTACCGAGGCTCAATTAATAAGTCAACAAAAAAGTCAATTCAATTTATATTCTATGACACCCGGATATACTGACACCTGACCACATCATCATCATCTTAATGGAAATAATAATTTCTCTCAAAGAAAATCTTGAAAAATTCTTTGGTTTGAATTTAAATGTTGACTGGCCTCACCTGTTTGCCCCATTTCCAGTCGGGCCCTCGTATCACCCGTGCTCCAACACCTTCCATGGCGAATCTCGTCTGCCGATTGACTGCATTTGCAGCGCCACCAGCAGGTGCTCCAACAATGGCAGCTGCCGCCGCCGAGGATCCTCCTCCTGCTCCAGCTGCTGTTGCGCCACCATTTGAACTTCCTGCCGAATTGCCACCCCCACCCTGACCACCTCCGTTACCACTATTGCTGTTTGTCGATGTCGATGATGATGCTCCTACTGAGGAGCCACCACCAACAACGTTGCTGCCACTGCCATTTGTGGTTGCTGTTGAAGTTTCTTTAGTAGCAGCCGAAACTGCACAGGCCATTTTAACACGAATTCCTTTGAAATTTCTTTAGAATTTCAATTTTTCTTGAATCTTACTTAACTATATTACGTGTTTTTAAAATTTTTAACTTGAATTTTGTAATAAGACCATAAAATTCTTGAGTTATTTAGAGGAATTCGTTTTCTTTTCAATCTCCGAAATGCGAAATGGAAGTTTTTCTTCTTTCACCCGTCGCTCACGCACACTTTGATAGTTTTTAATTGAAATTCAACGCACACAATGGGAAATGTTCGTATATGTATGAGGATTTTTTTGACATTTGAAATCGTGAAAGTGGTGCGAAGTGCGTGTCGGTTGGTGGAATTTTGTGTTTCTCTTTTTATTTTTGTTTTACTATTCAGCGATGGCATATGTTAAATTAAACGGAATTTGCCTAGATTAAGGTGGAAATGGAATGTTATTTCTGTATTTTATTATTTGAACGAAAATAGTTTGATTGTCTCGAATTTAAAAATGTGAACGCTTTATCAAAAAAATTCTCAATACTCTGGATGGATATGTAAATATTTTGAAAGTTTGGTGGATTCACAAGTATGTTTTAAATAATGACGAAAATTTGTCAAACCGGGAGGTAGATCTTAAAGCTGAACAGAAAAACAAGGCTGATAATTTTGAATCCATGTAATAAAAGAGGGAAAGAATCACTGAGAATTTGTTTCTTTCTTCGAATTTTTGTATGAGATAGACTGAGATAGTTGTTTGGTGTTGAGTTAACATTATGTAAGCAGACAGAACTACAGGGTGGCACACCAATTGTACTATAATAAGAAATTTAAATAGCTTCGTTTTAATAAAGGTATTTAATTTTTTTAGTGGACAGAAAATTATATTTTATTTTGAATAGTTGGCTGTTTTAAAAGACTATATACTGCAAATGACCTAGACGCTGCCCCACACATATGCGGCCGTAATAAAATAATTGTTCATTGCTGCCGGAAGGGTTGAAGTTGGGATCGCTTTAATTATTGTCATTTTGGACTGCTTCAATTGACTCAACTCGTTTTATTCACCTCCTACTTAACATAGACCTATATTAAAAATAAGTACCCGTGGCATGATGGTTAGTGCGTTGGACTGTCATGCAAGGGGTCTTAGGTTCAATCCCTGCCTGTGCCACCTTAATTTAAAACAATTAATTTGCGCCGGTACTGCCTCTTGCGAGGAATTGACAAATCCTTCATGAGTAAACCTTGTCATGAAAAAGTGCTTTCTCAAAATTAGCCGTCACGACAATTTTGCTTGTTTAAATTGCCGTTTAGGTGAAAATGGGCCTCATAATTAATTAATTGCAATCATTTTCAGCAAAATTCGTACAGGAAAATTTTGAGTGTTTGACTTGGTTACTTGGACTTGGACTTTGTACGGACACAAGTTTATAATATCTTGAATTACCCACTGTAATGACCGACTGCTAACTACAACTTGCCCCGTCAAGTTTCGAATTAAAACGATTGGATTTGCCGTTGCTACAGCGGTGATTGTATCCTAAACACGACAATTGGGACCTCGGTGGTACAGCCTTCTCGTGATGTTTTCAGATTCGGCAAACATGTTCACCAGCCCCATAACTGCTCATCTATTCAGGGAAGTATCGCCAAGGGTTTGCGGGTTTCCATTGAAAATTTATGATGACAGGACTATCGGATTAAAATCCTGCCTTCAAATTTGACGTTTGTGGTGTATGTAGTGGTAAGCGTCCATTTTATAGTCTTTTTGAAATTAAAATTTCATTTCGCAGAACAGCTTTAAAGCAGTCGGCTGAAATCCTACGAAAATTCTTATGGTCTGCACCATCCTCCCATAATAATTCCTTAAGTAGATGCGCCTCCAAAACAGGAAGTTCCCTTAGGCTAGGCGCGCACATGCAACTTTTTCGAAACCAAATAGTTTGATCGTCAGTTGCCCAAACATCGCGCACATAAGCAACTCCAAAAGTAATCAACGAAATAAACCAATACACAGAAAACATTTATTCACTATTTCTATCTCATAAACACGAAACAAAATAGTTTCAAATTTGTCCTACTCTTTTGCGTATGAATGTAAAGAGTAGAAAAAAATTACAAAATTATATAAAATATATTTTTTGTTTTTTGAAAGGCAATTAAATTTTCTAGGCATGGATTTTTACGAAATGGCACTGATATGTGCGTTTGAATTAAAAAGAAGGAATAAACCTGCAATCAAAAGGCAATATTGGGTTCACCCTTTGAAGTCACAACGCCTTGTTAAAGGGCGATTTCAAAAAATTTATCTAGACCTCCGCTTTTTTCTACTGCGATGAAAATAAAATATCTTTCAATTTTGCTTTACTTATTTATTTTAATTGATAGAAATATAATAGATCTTTAGTAACTAACTTTATACTTATATATATATGGAAAGATACATCAAATAAATGAAATTCTTATTAAACGAATTATAAAATGACCTTATTCATTTATTTATTATTATTTATTTATTCCTTTTAACTTAATAAATAATCGGATTAGAATTTCTTACTTTACATGAATGCTTTAGGCCAACTCATTACTGAATCACTTATTTCATCAATCACTTGTAAGGCATAATCAAACTGCTCTTAAGCGTATATGTACGTCCTTCCACAATTGGAGTGGCAGGAAACCTAACTCCAACAACCGCTACCTTACGGAAAGTTTGTGTCGTACAGCTCTGTAAAATAAAATAATAAAATTTATATAATTCACATTTTACAAATAAATAATCAAATAATATTCGACTTAAAGTGAAAGCTTGGGATAACTAATATCTTTTACAACAGAAAAGAATTATATTTGTTTATTATAAAACCAAATATTTAACAGACCACCAAGAAAAAAAAAATATTTAAAAACAATGAATTTGTTTTGGATACGATTGACACCTATTAATAAATCTTTACCTTTGTTCCATCAATAAAACCACCAGCACTGCCAAAGCTCTTTTTAAATTTTCCCATTAGAATATCAACATCTTTTGGATCGGCGCCATAATAGTCGACAATACCGCGACCATTTGGTCTCGCTACCATACTATGCGTCTAATACAAATACAAATAAGGTTTGTATTTCTTTTTCAATGCAATAACTTCGGACAATCGAACACTCCAACATACTTCACAACGAGGACTGCCTAAAGCCAAGCTGTCTGTTCTGCAACGCTGTTCAAGCATCTTGTTTATTTTAAAGTGAACTCAAATGTCCAACCGTAATCCTTGGTAATGCGATCTGCAAATTGGGAAATTCCAGCAATCTCGGACCTTCCGATAGACATACCCTGAATAGAAGCCCTCGAAGGCATCGTATAGCGTAACATAGCCCTAGAAAAAAAATGGAATTTCAGACTCAGTCTGTCAGTTCGTGAATTTCAAATCGATTCAAATCGTCATCTTACCTCTCGATTATTTTCACACACATCAATTGATTGATCAATTGAAAGGTAAAAGCCAAGATATACTAGGAAGGCTGTGTGTAGAGGATCCTTTTCGAATGAAGTTTTGCTCCGATTAGGATCATCATAGAATCCTTCTCTTCCTGATACTGCTGCTCCTGTGGGTGCTTTTCCGTTTCAGTGTTGTTTATGTAACTATTTATTACATACATTTCCATTTGCAGTCTGGTTGATAGCATTCGACGGCGACAGCGTTGTTTGACTCTTGACATTCCCATTTGTGAGACGCGAAACTTCATTTGAAATAATTGTGCTTTATTCCATTCTTTAAACAATGACGCACTTGATTGAAGTACATAATAATCTGAAAATAAAAAAAATTAAAAATTGTTTTTTGTTTTGTGTTTTGTGTTACAAATAATAATGACCATCGCCTTTCAGTGCATAAATACATTTGACGTTCAAAAAGTAGCAAATTATGAAAACAAACTTACGAGAAGGATATATTATTCTGCGCGTATGGAACTATCCAACTAGCCTCGTCACACTTTAAAGAATCATTCGACTGAAATGCACTAATACATGCATACCAAAGAAACTATTTAGTTGCATGTGCGCGCAGTTACGTGTATCATAGTAGGATACAGACATTTTTTATGGGTTTAAGCAACTAATAAATTTTCGCAATCAATGTATGAAAGAGAAAACTAGTGAAATTGAGATGTAAGGTGGTACTCTTCCCTCAGAATTTTTTGTGAAACGAAAACATTGACTCATTTTTTTTCTCTCTTGCACTTAAAGAAAATTGTTCAACGATTTAGTTGAATGTGCGCGCAGTTACCTAAAATTCCTTGTGACACAAACTAAGGAATTGGTTTGGGGTGATCATTTAGTTTGTGTCAAAACACAAACTAAAAAGTTGCTCGAATGGGCGACCGAATGGTTTCTGCATGTGCGCGGACTCTCGTATAAGTCTATAGTGCTCAGATTAGAAACCAAACAGTTTCGAAACTAAAAGTTGCATGTGCGCGCCTAGCCTTACTTCGAGAAATGGATTCACCCAAAAGCAATAACTACCGTAACTAATGATAAACCAACAAAAAAGTAAACAACAGATTAACCGTTTCTAATGTCAAATATGACATTTGAAGTTGCTCATGGCAAGACATAATATGCCCAGTCAAAAAAAAAAACAATGGATTGCGGAAGAGAGGCTGGATTGGTTTTTACTCTTGTGGAGACTCAGAATGGCTTAGCCACTTTATTTTTGGTTCTCTCCATTGTGTTACCACCTTCATGAAAGACATTTTGAGAAGCACTGTTAAAAAAAACATGACATTTCACTGACATACCCGTCAACCAATATGAAGTAGGAAAAAAGACTCCCAATCCCAAGTCCAAGTCAAGAAAAGAATAAAAGAAACCTTTTTGTTATTCGTTTTATGTGTTCACATAAAGAAAATAAAATTTATTCTTCGAGCTTAAATTTAATAAATTATCACAAGCAAAATTAACATAACAGTTGATATCAATATGACGGATAGCAACACCGACACCGGGGACACAATTTTATCCACAGAAATCAATTCCCCATCCTCATCGACCATTTTAACAACTGCATCAGGATTAGCTCCTCGTGAACCTTTGGTAATATGAAAGACCAAAGACTAAAGAAAAAGGACAACTCTTAAACTCTAATTTTAGATAACAACTGCTGTTAATTTTCTGCAAAATGCCAACGTCCGGCACTCGACTCTTATCCAAAAGCAAAAATTCCTCCGGTCCAGAGGTCTGTCTGCCGAGGAAATACAAATTGCATGTGAACGAGCCGGCATCTTCAATCACGACCCGAATAGCACAGTGATAAATATGGGAATTAGCACTGCCGGAGCAGGTCATACGGGTTTCATAAATCACCATCACCAACAGGTCTATGAAGGAAGACAAGGAACTATGCAACAAATCAGAGATGCCCTGCAATCGATGGCTCTGATAAGTGGATTAGCTTATGCCGTTTATCTCTTCTACAAGGTACATTCCAAGTTCATACGTAGAATATAAGGAAATTGTTTATTAGAAAAACAAACAAATAAATTGTTTCAACTTGGGAGTCGTTGAGTGTTAAAAGAATATCTTGACGATTATATGGCTTCTGATAACGATTGTTCATTGTTTTGAGTTTGCTTAGCAAATTCTCATCACTTCTGTGAAATGTTTACTCTTTGGAACGTGCTTATCTTATTTTAAATGAAACAGTAGCGATTTCTAGACTTTTAGTTTTGTTTCGTCAAAAGAAACGGAATAAGGAACGTACACGTAACTTGTTATAAACGAGTTCATTCTAAGCATATTTAACTCAATCAAATCAGATGATCCTTTTGATTGTATTGTGTAAGAAGCTAACGAAAAGATTCCCATTAACCATTGGTGTTCTTAAATGATGCGAATTCCATTGCATTTCTTATCAAATCTTTAATTTTCCTTTCTCATTCTGAAGTAACAAATGACGACCCCACTCGCAGGTTACTTTCTTTCCTTGAACTGTATGCCTATTTTTCCACATTTCCTAAATTTGTTCCTTACCTAAAACATATTCCATTGCATTTTATTTCTTTTTCCTACCATACCCTAGAAATATATAGAACCCTTTTTGTTTGGGAGAAAGAAGAAAAAATCTGTCGAAGAAACCCTCAACGAGTTCGACCAGAAAGTTGAAACTCAGATGCGTGATGTCAATCGCGACTTAGTCCAAATCAAAGAGCAGCTCACCCAAAACACCACAACCCAAAACGCAATTATTCAGCGTGAATTCAGCAACTTTAAAAGCGACTTGGAGGCCATCAAAGGATTACTTTTAAACAGGTTTAAATTCACTTATTCCCTAAATAAAACAATTTTAAATTTAATTTTGAATAATTTTGTTTGTTTTTGGTTTTTTAGAAAACAATTTGCAAATCCAATTCCAACAGTTCCACCATCAATTCCAGCTTGGCAGCTAACTTCACATCGCTTAAGCCAAAGCGACAACGAGAAGAACGATGATGCCGGCTCGGGTTCGGGTTCATCAGAGACTGAAGTTGTCACCAAAAATAGTGATAGCAGTTTAGAGATAATGTAAACCACCACCACCAGCAGCAGCAGCAGCCAACGCCATTAATGTTTGGTTTTTATTTTCGTTTCATAATCTTTAGATTTAAGAATAGGTTTTTCATTTTTATTTTCTATCCCATCTTTTCTTTAATAATGCATCGTTTTGTTTTCTTTGTTTATTTGTCAACGTTTAATTATTGATATTTATACAATTTAAAAAAAAAAGTAATATTCTCACAATGGCAATGATAAGATTAGGAATATTATTGTTATAAGTTTACTGTTGAGTTTAGCAACAGCTTGAGCTTATCGTTAATAAGAATTAACTGCATAAGGTTTGAAGCAAATTTCTTTAGTCAGATGATAAAAACAGCACTAGAATTGAGGATACTTAAAAAGGGATCAAAGTATCATTTTATTCTAGTTCATAAAATCACATTATTGTATTTGTTTTTTTTTTTGTAGGGAGGTTTATTTTGGTTTTTGTTTTAGATTTATAAAAACAAAAATAATAAAAAGAAATTATATATAAATTTTTTGTTGTTGTTATTTGAAAACAATACTGAAAAATATTTGCTATATTTTATGATCTAAAAGACAGAGAACGGATAAAGGCCAAGGGATTAAGTATTGGAATTTTTCTTGTGCAATCGCTTTTCATTTTTAGAATTTTATTGTTGTCAAATGTTAACACTTTGAAAGCAACCGTTTGTAATGAAAGCGAATTTCATGTATTAATAAAATAATTGTGAAAAAAGTTTTCCAAACCTATAATTTTAAGATCGATCTAAAACTGCGATTTGTAAAATAGGCCTACTAGAATTATAATTTTTCCTATGGATGTGTTTCGGAAAGTATTGGGTTATTAGAGACGGGATTTAGCCCAACATGAAAAAAACTCAGTCAGCTTGTAATCTTAGTGTATTCATGAAAAATAGCCCAATGTGGTTAAAATCGACAATACCTCAGAAAAACTAACGTCATGTCATGTTGTGTTCAGACCTCGAGGTCGAAAGCTATATTTTGTATTAGGGCAACGTTATAAACACTTAGAAAACAAATGTTATTTACCCGATTCAAGGAAACGGCTCTTTCTGTCTGGAGACAAGACTAAAAAAATTAGGTGGCACAACAACTAGCAGAGTTGTGAGTTATTTCTACAGTGACCTACAGCTTTTATGCCGAATTTTAGAAAGTTGAAAACTAATTATATTTGTGTGTGTTGACTTCTGCTTAAGCAGGGCTTGCACAAAGGATGTGAAGAACTCGAAGTCTTCATGTGTAATCTGCTTAGAAATATCAGTGTAAAGTGCCCTGCATGTCCTTCACAGCTATGGAGGATATGGGCTTCCTAAAGCCAATTATAAATGCTGGCTAAAGAGCCGATCTGATATAAATAAACTAAAGAAGGCTAATAAGCCAAGTTTCTTTGTTTGATTATCAAATTAAAAGTGAATTTTATTTGATCAAACTTAGGCTATTTATACAAAATAATTTCCTTACGCACTAAGAACTTAAACCTATGCATATTATTACTAAAACATATACATTGTATTGAATTCTAGTTCGGTGGGAAACAAATGATAGAATCAGGCAGCATACTTGCTATCTCATCACAATCATAACCAATATGCATGCCCCTTTCACAATGCACAAATGCATCCAAATTCGTTCATGCATATTTACTACATAGCATGCAGTGCGGTGAACCTTCACGAATAGGTAGATACACTTGACCATAGTAAAAGTAATCGCAGTCTCAAGTGGCATTGAACATTTTATTAAATAATTTTTTGAAGTGAATGAAATGCGAGTGCATATGAGAAATGGGTTGGCTATAGGAACGTGGAGTTTAGATCTACGGCAATGACCTGCAATAAAGTTCGTATTCGATATAGTGGTACCTTAAGCGGTTTATATCTAGGGTTGGCCAAATTTTGATTGAGGATAGACAGGTGGTGACGTTAAATCGTGTGATGTTGGTTTTCTTTTTAATGTCTTATTTTAGCAAA
The DNA here is from genome assembly GCF_945859685.1 of Eupeodes corollae. Taxonomy (NCBI): domain Eukaryota; kingdom Metazoa; phylum Arthropoda; class Insecta; order Diptera; family Syrphidae; genus Eupeodes; species Eupeodes corollae. The sequence continues at coordinate 300,757,004 of NC_079147.1, read as the reverse complement.
AGCATAAGCTAATTTAAAGATCCATTTTAGGTTTATGTATTTTCTATACTAAATGAAAAGGGTTTTTGAGTCATGATGTGGTTGACTTTTTTAAATTACTTAAAGCATTACTATGTAATAAATACGGATTAACTGGCAAAGAGGAGGACATTAACATTGCTTTATTACCTCCTTATTACAAGAAAAGTATTTAATGTTGAATTATTATTTTATTACGAAAAAAATCACATAGAAATAATACTTTTTACTCTCGTACCTAACAATAAGAAGCTTAAATTTAACACGTTAAGCAAAGGCTGGCCATATAAATATAAAAGTATGTATGTAAACTAGGACAATATTTTTTTTTATAATTTCATCGTCAAAATATTCACATTACGGCAGACCTTCTAAAAAAACAAAAACTTCAAATCAATACAAAAAATCTTCTGGTCTACAGGGAAGACCTTTATGAATCAATATCAAGTTTTGGCATCGCTATCAAACTTGTCCGTTTATGCAGAGTGACTTTGGAGAATGAACGCTGCATTATTAAGGTCGAAAAAGATCTCAACCAAGCATTCAATGTCAAAAAAGGTTTTAGAAAAGCCGACGCACTGTCATGCGACTTCTTCAAAATTATTCTGGAAAGAACTACGCAAAACTCAACCGTCAGCACTAGAGGCACAATCTTCCAAAGGTCCATCCAATTACTCAGATGATATTGACATAATTGAAAGATCAAATCGTGATGTCAGTGGAGCGTTTTTGAGCATTGCGACAGAAGCGAAGAAGATAGTTTTAGTGGTCAATGGGGGCAAGACCAAGTATATGCTGTCATCAAAAAAGAACATTGAACAACGACGCGGCGTCTTGGACAAAACGTCACCATGGACAGCTATAACTTTGAGGTAGTTAAGGACTTTGTCTACCTAGGCACCGCTATTAACACAGACAACGACACCAGCGTTGAAATCAAACGAAGAATAACTCTTGCAAATCGCTGCTTCTTTGGACTTAGAAGGCAATTGAGAAGTAAAGTCCTCTCTCGAGCATCTTAAACCAATATCTATAAGACACTCCTCATCCCGGTTCTCATTTATGGCGCTGAGGCCTGGACCCTGTCAATGAAAGATGAGAGCGTCTTACGATGCTTCAAGAGAAAAATTCTCCGGGTGATTTTTGGACCCGTACGCATAGATGAAGAATGGAGGAGAAGATATAACGACGAACTGTACGGGCTGTACAGCGACACTGACCTAGTTAGCAGAATTAAAGTCCAACGGCTTAGGAAGACCGCAACACAGGTGGCGCACTCAGGTGGGTGAAGTCCTCAACCAACTTGGCGTGCGCCAACGTAAGGAAGTAAATAAGTTTTACTTGAATTATTTATATCACCGAAACCTATTTAAATTCATGTTACGACTTATGAAAATCGTCAAAAAATGCATTGATCCGTTCTCGTAATTCATAATCGAAAAAGTCGTGGCTATCGTTCTTTAAAAAAATATGTGGTGCATCAACTAATTTTTCCTTTAAAATATTAAAAGACTTTTTTATTCTGAATTTCAACAGAATGTCTTAAATATATCGTAATGGCTTTCATGCTTTGAAAATTTTGGAATGCTCCTTCTATACAAATAAACTATCCCCAAGAATGATTGGACTTCCATAACATTTTTTGAAACGCTACGTGATGGATTTTTTGTATAATCTGGTCGTCTAGAAAGAGTTTTTCAAAAAATTAAAACAACATTACTAAAAATTTGTAAAAATTTTCGACACGAATATCTCGAGAAAAAATAAGAATATTTACTTCAAAATTATTTGATTCTGCACAAAGTATTGTTTTTTGACTTTTATTTAACTTTTAAATAAAAAATCGATTGACATTTTTCATTAAAAAAACGAAAAATTGACTTGTTACAAAACAAACCAATTGAACATTTTTAAAGTACCAATGGGAATTTATCAATGTGGGTCGCATCCCAGCCTTTTTTTCTTCTAAAATTGATTTTCTATTAAATACAAAAACTTGTAAGATCTTTCAAAATTGGATGTGAATTTTTTTTGGCTTGCCCAAAACTGAGATTTAAACACGAATTTCGGAAATATTCTTGTCAACAGCGTTCTAAAACAATCTTGTAATTAGACCTAGGTTCCCAATATTGAGTAAAATGAAATCGAAATTTAAAATCAAGTGAAATTGTTTTCAGTGTTCTATCATTCGATGGATTTCATAAGTTCGAATAATTTTTGAAACCACTTCAAGTGAAATTAAAGTAGGTGGCATATATCACATCAGACCATAATAATTTTTATCATTGTCATAATTTTTTGTATAATTTATTATGTTTAAGTATTTTCTGTGCTTTTTAATAAAATAATGTAAAAATATTGTTGATTTTTATTTGCACTGTGTAGATTCACATTTCCAAACACAGGTTGGGAAAGACTGTAGTATCGAAGTATAGTTTTTAAAAAAGGTTATTTTCAGTATTTTCCATTCCTGACAACAGTACTCTCACACAGGAATGGTTGCGAGTTGTAACTGTAAGTCACTAGGCCCTGGTTCACAACGGACTGTTGCACTTGCACCACCCAAAAATTTTCAGTATAGAGAAGACATTTGGTAGGTATCTTAAAAATTCTCTTTAAATTTTGTATTTCTTCTTTAAAAAAAAGTCAGCCCTATCGAGGTAACCGTCGGAGCGGTTCTTTCTCCGCAACGCATTCTTTTTCATAGTTTGAATTCCGGTTTGATGTAGCTGTCATCGGAAGAAATTTTACAGACATGATACGCCGCAATGCGATGGAGATAAATTTCTGGCAGAGATGTGCAAATTAACCGATATTTCGAAAATGCCATATATTTTCGATAATACTTTATAAAATATAAAATAAAGACAATAAGCGTTTTAAACCAAGAAAAATTGGTTGCAGAACGTAATTTATTGCTTTTAAAAAGTTTTTTTTTTCAATTATAAAGCGCTAGCATTATTAAGGCATGTAATTAGATGCAACGATTGTTAAATCAAAAGTATCGAATAAAGTCCTCTCCTTATTTCAAACATACGTCTTTGTTTCCATTTGAAATGTCAAATGAAAAGAATAAATTGAAAAAAAAAAAACATTTTGATTAATTTCAGCTTGATGTTCCTAGAGATACATACATGTATAGTGTATCTCCTTAGAATAAGGTATTTTTAAGATTAGGTTAAGTTTATATGACAAATACGTCAAAAATAAAATGTGAAATAGCTCCATGAGCAAGAGCTGAATGTATACAACATGAAAGGGACAATAAATGTAAGATAAATTTGCATTAAACGAAAAAGAGAGAGCCATACTTGACAGTTCTCTATATACCACTAGTGTAAGAAAAAGAAAGTATTAACAATGTAATTGAAAAGAAAGACTCAATAAAAATGAAATGAAATGAAATTGAAAAAAAAACTGTTGAAACATAAGTTTTATGTATTTATTTAACTTTATACAAGCAATAAGAAATTGTTTATTTCCTTTAAGTGAAAACATTAGTGCTTTCATTTCTTTCTTTTTATTATATCTTCTTTGTTATTCCTTTTTCTCTCTTACTTAAGCTTTTTCTGAAAGCTCTTATTCTAAGCTTTCATTACCACCATCAATCATATCAATATGCATTATATCAATAAAATAACGGCACTTTGTTTAAAAAATTACAAATTTTGGACACACAAAATAATAGCAGCAGTTTTATAAACATTCAACATTTAACATTTATTCAATATTTTGTAAAATAACCCTTCACTTTCATAACATCACCACATCTTCTTGACATTGAATCCACCAGTTTATTGCACCGCTCTATGGGTACTCCCCTCAACACACTTTGTACAGCCGTCTACAATTCTGCCTGATTTTTGGGGTTGTGCTTGCCAACGCTACGTTTAGCATCCCCCCACAAGTGCTCAATGGGATTCAGGTCTGGATATTGCGCTGGCCAATCTAAGAGCTGTATATCCTTACGCAACCCACTCTTTCGCACTACGGCTTGTGTGCTTTGGATCATTGTCTTGCTGGAAGACTCATCTGAGAGGCATGTCTTCTTCAGCGTCAGGCAGCATCACTTCCTCCAAAATTTGGACATACGCATGTTGACCATAATGCCATCAATTTTTTTTATGGGCCCAACACCATTGTACGAAAAACAGCCCCAAACCATTATTTTGCTGCCTCCACGCTCGATTGTTTTCATGGTGTATTTTGACTGGAACTCTGTGTTCGGTGGACGCCAAAACAAAATTTCTAGACCCAGTGCCACCGTCTGAAAACAAGACGTTCCGCAACTTCTCTCGTGTCCAACTACCATACTTTTTTGCAAAATCAAGGCGTTGAACCAGATGACGTTTGGAGAGAAGTGACTTTCTTCTTGGGTGGCATGCCTTCAAATTAGCTGTGCGAAGAGTGCGACGCACTGTCTCATCGCTCACATTGAGCTCGAGCTCTTTGTTTATCTCCACATCTGATTTAAAGGGGTCTTTCTTTAACATTTTGACTATTTGTCTATGGTCCCCGTCCTCCAATTTGCGTTTTCGACCGTTGGTTTCCACTTTTTCCACAGAATTGATGGCATTATGGATCAGCTTTGCAGAAACGTTCAAAATTTTTGGATTTGGCTGTACGATTGTCCGGCGCTCCACATTTGGCGTAGCTCTTGACTGCAATGTTTTATTCTCTATGTATGTATGAATATTTTAAAACGATTGTAATTTCATTTCAAGTAAAAGTGAAATGTAGAACCTCCTTTACACCAGTTTTTAAAAACTCGTCTTTATGTTAAGTGTGATTAAATATCTGCATCCTCGCTTGAAAGTACTTAAGGAGTTAGTTCACCCAAGATGCCAAATTAATAAATAAACACAAAATTAATCGAAATAAAAGAAACGGGATTTTTTGTAAATATTTTTTGCGATGACTAAAGTAGTTGTAAAATGAGTATAGTAACTTTGTTATACTAAAATTTGAAAAGCGAGTACTTAAAGGTTTTCCCGGCCATATTCATCGTTCTCGAGGTTACAACATCTTTTAATAATTTTTATATATTTCTACTGTTGAACTAAAATGTTATTTTATGTAATTTTTGAAACAAAATTCAATGAAATAAATTATTATATTTTTGTGTAGATTATTTTATTTATATTGGATTTTTAACAAGATTAATCTTATAATTCTACATGAAAACATTATTATTATTAGAATGAAATATTTTTGTCCCATTTTAAAATTTTCAATATTTCTATATCACTATTTTATTATAATATATTTAATACATTTTCTATAGCATTTCTTATATTCTTTTTTAAATTTATAATTCATTTTGTTTTTTAAAAAAGGTTCATTTTTCTTGTTTTTGTTTTTTAAAATTTGTCAAATCTTATATGATAATATTTTTCTTTTTGTTTTCTCTAAAGTGTGTATATATTTAGTTTCTAAACTGTAATATATATAATTTTGTTTAAATACATATTTTTCTTTTGTTATTATTGATTACTATTTGAATATATGTATGTATATATTGCTAAGAAGAATTAAAAAACACACTACAACATGTTAGTGTTTTCTGTTCTAATATTTGTTTAACTAATTTTAAAAAATATGTTTGTTTTTAGTTTTTGTGTAACTAATTCAAATAGAAATAGAAAAATAATGTGCAAAATATATGTATTTATCTGTTATTTAATAGATGTAGGTATGTAGTAATATTTAGGTATAAAATAATTAAACAAAAATATATATATTGAAAAAAGATCTTTAACGGTAGGTAAAGTTTTTTAGCGAGAAAAATTAGTTAAAATTTGTGTTTTTACTATGTCTATATTTTGTTTTGTTTTTGATATTATTTTTAATTTTTAAAAATTCAGTTGGAAGGTGTTTTGTGTGTTTTATAAATAAATCTTCAATAATTAATTTACCTTTTTTGTTGTTGTTTTGTTTCTTATAAATATATAAATTTGATTTTATTTTTGTCTTACTTATTATTAAATACATTATGTATCTACGTGTTTATATAATAAAGTGTACTTTTATTTTTGTTTTACTTACAAATTAATCTCAAGATTGCCACAGAATAAAATATTTTAGTTTTTTTTTTGTTTATTTTTGAAACTTTCCAAGTTTTATTTTTATTTTTTGTTTGTTCTACAGTACTAATTCAATTTTATTAATTTTTTTTTTCTTTTTGTTTATGTACAATATATTTTTTAAAAAATTGTTTCGAGTGGTATTTTTATAGATTTTATACAAGAAATATAATTTAGATGAAAAGGAGTATTTTTGTTAAATATATTTTATTTGTTTGTCCAGTAAAGTAAGGCGATTAAAAGGGTCAAACATTCAGCTGGAATCTAGTTTATATACATGGTTTCAACATTCTGTAAAGAGTCTCACAAAATCCCAATCCTTATCTGCGTCTTATCGAGTGGACTTCCAAATGGTGGAATAGCTCCAATGGTGTGTGTTAACACCTTTACCAAAAATATCAAGTATATTATTTGCTATAGTGCGATACATTTGTTCATACAATCAACAGTTTCAACGATAAACGGCAGAAAGTGAAATGTGTAAGCTAGCTTTTAATTGGTTGGCTTCTCTCATACTGATAAGCCCAGCATATAAACCGTATCTATTTTCAAAAACAAGAATGCATAGGATATGATTTAGAACCCTAGGAATGGAAACGAAAACCAATTCCTAAATACCTAATGTGCATTGCAAATCCGTTTATCTGCACCCACTGCATGATTTGTATCCATTCTTACAATTGTCAAATATCATTTAAAGTAATTCGCCTAGAGCTCGTGATTACATTGGACAGGTTCAGACAGCATAAGGGACTATATTTGCAGTCAACTGAATCCTTTGAAAGTAAGGCTAGGCGCGCACATGCAACTTTTTCGAAACCAAATAGTTCAATCGTTAGTTGCGCAAACATCGCGCACATAAGCAACTCCGAAATAAACCAATACACGGAAAACATTTATTCACCTTGACTACATTTTTCTCTCTCCTACACTTACAGATAATTATTCTTCAGTTGAATGTCCAAGCAATTACCTATAATTTCTAGTGACACAAGCTAAGGAATTGGTTTGAGGTGATCATCTAGTTTGTATCAAAACACAAACTAAAAAGTTGCTCGAATGGGCGACAGAATGGTTTCTGCATGTTCGCGGACTTTCATATAAGTCTATAGTGCTCAGTTTAAAACAAACAGTTTCGAAACCAAAAGTTGTATGTGCGCGCCGAGCCTAAATTTTCATCAAGGCAACTAATTAGTTTTTAAGTGTCATACATTTTAAACTCAGAACTTTACTTTACAAACAGCTCTACCTTCTATTAAACTTGCAAAAATTACCAAAAACATTATTGTCTAAAAAAACACCACGTAAACTAGCTTTCAAGTCCATCGCGGCTTGTATTTTTTGTTCTGTAAAGCAGTATTAGTTTTTCCTTATCAGATTTGAGGAATTGTTTTACACAAAACATTAAATGGAATTGTGCAGAAAATAAATAAAATACACATTATTAAAGTCCAGCTTTCAGTTAAATGAACAAACATGATCAGCTTTCATTTTGACATTACTATAGACGACTTGATAGTTAGAGACATTTTCCTTGACAAACTTTCCATTAAAGTTGCCTTTAATGGGACGTAATTTTTTAGCAGCAGGCCTACAGCAGATATCAGAAACTTGCCATACTTTCAGTTCCCTAATGTCGTCTGAACCTGTCCATTCTTGTCATCGGCTCCAAATACACCATTTGAAGCACCCAATCTTATTGTTAGGTTCTTAATTTTTCCTTAAACATTATTGAGTTTGATAATATACACGGTTTAGATAACATAATCAAATTAAAAGAATTAAACATATTTTTAAAGAGCGAGTTTTGTTCGTTTCACTTTCTTAAATTTGATCATTTAAAAAAATTAGAATTTATATTAATAATTTTGTAAAGGCGTTAATACAAAAAATCGGCCTTTGTCGGGCTAAGACTGAATTAAATCGTAATCGGAATTTTTTACAAATCCCGAAAAACTGTATCATGAAATCCGTTCGTAATGCAAAATTGTATGAGATTTTCCTTTACGAACGGATTTCATGGTACAGTTTTTCGGGATTCGTAAAAATTTCCGATTACGATGGAATTCATGATAGGGCTGAAGATCTTATGAGACTTTTTTACAAAATGCATAAACGAGTTTCCAACTTTCTATCTCTCATTCAAAAAGTCAAACACTTATTTTACTGGACTTTATGTATGAAGAAAATTGTATTGCTTTAATTTGGGGAATTTATTGGGAAAGGAAACAAGAATTATGCTAATTTTATTTTGTTATATTTTTGTACTCCACTATTAATTGATATTTTTGGTCGGAATTAAGGCATTTTGAAATTAAGAGGTCGTACATAAGACATAAGAGGCACTTCAAACAAGTTAATATTTTTATTTTTGTTAACGGTTTTACATATATTTTTTTTTTCAAAATTTAACACCAGATTGTGGATGGAAACTTAAGGTTATTAATTGGCTTAAAGAATGTTCTAAGGCTCGTCCAGTTCATCAGTTTTGATTGTTCGATTGTTCAATAATCAGTGATAATCGATTTTTAAGGATAGCTGTTTATTAGGGTTGGCTGAAAAAACATTTTTTTTATTTGATTCGCAATACCTCACAAAAGTTGTTGATTACCTATCTGAGTAAATGTCTAAACAAATTTCTAAATAAAAAAATATCTTCCGTTCGCGCATTCCATTCAAACTTTTGCGTTGCGAAAATTTGCTCGTCTTTGACTTTTTTTTTTAATACTTAAATTCACTATTATCAAAACGCAATAGGTCCTAATGTTGAATTTAGCGTATAAGAAACCTAAAGAAAATTGAAATCAGTAGTTTTTTACCATTAACTGACCGGCCAGATCGTGTAAAACATGGTATTTTAACAACTTTTTGCTTAATTTTGAACAAAACTAGTAATGATAAGTACCGCTTATTTTAATGTTCCACAGAAGCTGCGGTTTGAACAGTTCATATGGTCGTATTATAAATTAATCATCGAATGTAAAAAATCGTGTAAAACCGGTTTAAGCCTGGGCAAATTTACTTTACGCTTGTTACTCTAGATCATATGATGCACTTCAATGAGCTACCGTTCCGCCACCATTTGGATGGTGAGGACCAATTGGGAAAAAACTGGTTGGCTGTGAAAAACTACCGCCGGTTCAATTTGAGCCTGTGGATTGCCTCATACCTATTAGACAGAAAAGTCTATAGACATTTCTGTTGCCATCGATACAGGTACTATTTCAGAAGATTTGGCGGCCCGTGATCCTGGCCCCCTTTCACATTCAAGGTGGTTGACTGCGGCTAATCGAATACTCCGACTTTATGTAAGCATTAAAATACCCTCTGAAGAGGTTAAGCAGCTAATAAATTTTATTTTAAAATGTAATTCCAAATTAAAACCAACAAAAAGTTTGCAGATGGTCCGAAAATTGTTTTAGAAACCATAAGAACATCACGGTATCTATCTCAAAACTTGCTGCATGTCATTGACACTGTCGCTTATGAAGGGAAAGCCAATTCGAAATTTGAGCAACTCCGTTGCTACAGCCTACACCGACATGATTTGTTGGGACACATATAAACTTTCTCCTCCTCCCCTTTTAAGGAGGATCACGGATGAAGAAATTAAACAACTGATACACTCGGGCACACCTCTGGCACCTGATTTTGATGATTTTACTTGTCAAACACAAGCTGGAGAACGGTGTAAAGCTCGTTTCTGACGCTTCAAAAAAGTGTGTGGAATATACGGAAGAAAGATGACTTGATAAGAACCACCCTCCTGTCACGGTCCATTATGCCTGAAGTTTTAACAAAATCAGACTATAAAGTGCAAACTATTTAATAAAATTGTTTGTTTTTTGTTTAATTATTTTATTTTGTTCTAATTATAGTTATTTGATTAAGCAAATGTCATGTAAACAAAATTGTAAAATCGGTTATTTTGTGAAAAATTGTAATATTTAACTGCTTTGCGCGAACTTTTAACAATAAAAATGTATTAAATTCGTTGTTTTTTGTTTTCTTCATGCCTTAAACTCATCAATAGGACCTATAGTTTTCATGACAGTACATTTTGTATTTTTTTTTTAAATTAAAGAAAATAGCAAATTTTCACAACTTTTTAAAAGTTTGAATTCAATGCGCGAACGGAAAACATTATTTTTTTTGGAAATTTTGTTTAGAGTTTTACTCACACAGGTAATTAACAACTTTTGTGAGGTATTGCGAATGAAAAAAAAATAAAAAGTGTTTTTTCAGCCCACCCTACTTTTTATATTGGCTTATTTATCGTGAGGTTTGGTTTCTAAGTAAGGCCCTTATTACGAGAAGCGAATCAAACTTACGACATTTCGTGAATACCATTTCAATATTCACTTAAAAAGTCAACTTTTTTGGAAAAAGAGGTGTTTACCCATTAAAAGGTCAAACTTCACCAATCTTTATTTTGCTCTATATTGGATTACTCAACCGTTAATTTCAAGTAGAACGTTCGATTCGGTTCGCGTAATAACGGCTTTAAGACTTTATTTACAGATCACTTCTGACTCCTATTAAAGTGCTCTGTCATTTTTGATCACTACCAAATTGTTGAGCAGGTTAGTAAGAAAATATTTATAGTGCGATTCGTGAAACAATTTTGCCAATAACTTAAATTAGAATTTGATACTCGGCCGGTTAGAGAACATACAATACGTAGTTAAGAGACTATAGAACGTGGCGGATCGATTTTTCGTCGTTCTTATCAGCTTTGCCTATAGTAGTCAACAACTTAGCGTGTTGTGAAATTTGGCCTTCGGTCATATTTTCAGTGAATGGGCTCTGAACAACTCAATGAAAATCTGGTTGGTTATTGTGAAATTGTGTTTTAAGACGCATCCCATTTCTTGCTCATCTTCGGCTGATGAGCAACCCGAAGAGTTAGTAAGTTTTCATAACATACATTTACCCCTATTACCGACGTCGGAAATGACAGCAAAATATACGACACGACACAATCTGTATTCCATAAGTCGTTTTCAACTTTTGTCACTCGTTTTGTTGTCGTGTGTAAACGTCAAGTGTGTTGAACGCTTTAATTCAGTATTCTGTTAGACGAAAGGAAACGACGATATCTCCGTTTGAAAATTTGCTCACGACGAAGAAAAAACTGTAAGTTTCCTTGTTAAATAATTTATTTTATGGAATTTATTAGTATACTTTATTTGCAATGAATAAAAAATAAATATTTTTGCACATTTTCAGTTAAAATTAACAAACCAAAACCAATTCGAGGGGCTTGTCCAGCTGATGGAAAGCAACGAGCAGTTGGCTAGGGGATTTTTGAAATGTATGAACAAAGCCGATTTTAAAAAAGAATGGAATGTAATAGCTGATAAACTCAACAGCTAAAGGTTTAAATCAGTTTATTATATTTACATTAACTTATTTTTAATATTTGCTTTTTCAGGTTTAGGCTGATTGTGAATTTAAAGTAGAAAAAAATTATTCAGAACAACAAAAAAGAAGTGAAAGGAAATGGAGGATTGCCAAACTAATTGCACATCCTATCTGCGCTTGATAATGCTGTAGCAAATCTATTTTAATATAAACAGATGGTTAAGTCCGAGTGGAAATGCAATTGGTGTATCGCAGCCCACAACCACTTCAACGTCGTCATGATCCTGACACATAAGTCAAAGTAAATTCAGGCTACAAATGCAGATGCCGACGCTTCACTGTCCTATTTGTACAATTAATTGTGCCTTTGCAATATTTCGCTCTCTACCTTCTTCATCATTATCACTATCGCGGCTTGTGATGTAATACATTTCAACACTTATCATTTTAATAATTTATTTACTTGGTAATAATTTAATAAAAACACATTTGTTGTACAGTGGCTCCTAGCCAAAATGATGCACTGAATTTCTTTGCTGAAAAACTTAAATAACAAGGGAACTGCTGGAAAATGAAAAGTAATTATTATTTATTCCAACGATGGTTTTAACGCAAAATGAAGAATTTATAAATTTTTAATAGCTTAACCAGTCATAATAATTATTTTGTTTAGAAACAATGTCTCAGCTAAAATGATGCGATCAGTTTTAACGGTAAAATGTATACTGCATTAACTTTGTTGTATAACGAAATTGAAGTAGCAGCTCCTTTTCATTTTCATTCGTGTTTCAATCGCATAATTAAATATTTTCAATTTGTGTTTTCGAAATGATACGCCATACGAGTATTGAAACCCGCGAGCTAATAATTAAACAATTTAAAGATGAAAAAAGCCAACGAAAAATTGCAGAAAAGGTAAAAATTAGTTTTTCAACAGTGCAACATATAATTGAACGTTATATCCGTGAAAATCGAGTGGTCAGTAAGGCAAAAGAAAAAGATTGTAAGAAAAGTGAAGGAAGATCCTACCTTAAGTGCACCAAAATTAGCCAAAGAAGCAGACAAAATATTTCCATAAAAAGTGCGGCGCTGAGACAATACGCCGGATCTTAAGATATGACGATTTTAATGGAAGGAGTGCCCGAAAAAAGCCCTTCACCAGCAGTAAAAACAAAATAGATAGAATCAAATTTGCTCGTGAGCATCTTAACATGGACCAATTTTTTTGGAACACCGTAATATTTACTGATAAAAGTAAATTTAATCTCAACGGATCGGATGGTAAGGGGTACGTTTGAAGGCAGCCAAATACGGAGCTCCAGCCGAAGAATTTACGTGGGACAGTGAAACACGGTGGAGGACATGTTATGGTGTGGGGCTGTATGTCTCCTGCTGCCGTTGGAAACCTGGTTTTTATCAAAGGTAATATGCATCTAGATATTTTGAAGCAAAACTTTTGCAAAGTAAAGAAAAACCCAACATCAAGGACAGTTTTCGACTATATCAAGATAACGACCTAAACACAAGTCTGGAATTGTGCAAACTTGGTTAATCTGGAGCTGCCCTCATGTCATGCAGACGCCTGTCCCGTCGCCAGACCTAAATGCCATCGAAAATCTATGGTCGAAGCTGTAGCGCGAATTCGAAAACATGCGATTTCATCCAACGAAGATTTAAAAAGGCACTTTTGGAAGAATGGGCACAATTTCCTCGGAATGCACCTCAAAGCTTGTTAAATCAATGTCAAAGAGACTGGAGTCAATGCTTAAGCAAAAAGGGAATCCTACGAAATACTAAGAACATTTTACGACTTTTTGTCCACAGTTAAAACAGCTTTTTTTATGGAACTTAACACATTGCATCATTTTAGCTGAGACATTGTTTCTAAACAAAAAAATAAAATATAACTAGTTAAGCTATTAACAATGTATAAGCTCTTTATTTTTTTGTTAAAACCACCAATTGAATAAACTTAATAAATAACATAACGCATGGTTTTCTTTTCATTTCGAATAGGTTCCCTATGTATTTAAATTTTTCAGTAAAGAAAGTGAGTGTATCATTTTGGCTGGGAGTCACTGTATGTCGAGTAATGAAATGATTTAGAATTTGATTTCAGTTTGACAGATCTCTGATACACTTTCATCGTTTAAAAATCTCCTACAAAACAGCCGCGTCGAAAAAGTTACAGAATAGAAAAAAACGAAACGACAAAGAAAACGAGAGTCCTCGAAAAAACGAGACGACATCGGTAATGGGCATGATTCAAATAATTGTTATGGTGTTGTCAAAGGAATGATTGGGTCAGAAAGTTACAGTCACTTAACGAATTCTTTGCCTTTTCTGACATTTAAGTCCAGTCTCCGTAAGCTGTGTTAAGCAATTTTTTTGGTGAGCAATTTATTTCAAGTACATAAAGCAAAATTAGGTGTCGCAACAGTTCATCGAGAATTAGGCCCTAGTGACTTACATTTCTCAACCATTCCTATTTGCGAGTAACGAAGTCAGGTATTTCAAGTAAGCTAAACTAAATTTTCAGCCTAGATCGTACGATATCATACCTTTTGATTCTTTCGTTGTCGTTCTATGAGAACTTCCTTAGCCCATTTTTAATAAAAGCGAGATAAATATGCCAAGTGTATGCAAATAACAGTCTTCTTCCATTAAATTAAAGTGGAATTTCAACCTCAAAAATCTATTCATTATAAACTTAAAACGCAAAAACCTCATAATACAAAGAATGGTCCAGGAAGTTTTAATACAACGGCGATGATTTTCTCGGGATATGAAAAGTTTCAGGTCGTCAGGAATAATACAGCTACGATTGACGTTTTGGAAGCCTTCAATACCCGTCTTATTAGCGAATTGTGCATCGCCCTTCCGAATATAAGCAAAATGTATATGATATCATTTTTAAAAATTGAATTTTCTAAACTGTTCTTTTGATTGACAATATTTAAATTTTAAGTTCACTTTCATATGTTTGTATGTGTTTTATTTAACATTCTAAATCAAACCTCACGATGGATAATTTTTAAGAGAAAGGAAGAAAAATACATGGTCAAAACGATTATCAACAAATTGACAATCAACTATCCCCTTAGCCTATTCCACCCTCTAGGCTGCTTAACCGACTCTTTTTCCATTATTAAGAAACAAAATGATGATTGAAAAAACCACAAAAAGACTTATTAAGTCTTAATTCACAGGAAAAATAATTCCAAATTAAACAACAAAAAATCTACTTCCCCCGTTTCAAAATCAACAAAGCTTTTAAAAACTTAATTATAAAACTTTTCTGCTTTCTTTAAACCGACTTATGAGAAACACTCACCCCTTATTTTTTTCTATTTGTATTCATCCTTCTTCTAATTTATTTATTTAATATAAATCTCTTAAAAAACCACTCATTATTAGCTTTGCTTTAGCACTTAACTTAACAAACTAAAAATATATATATTTTTATATTTATAGTTTTAGTGTTTTGTTTGTTTAAAACGACTTTTCACTTACTCCTAAGTAGTAACAATTTTTTTGTTTTTCCCGTCAACATCCTCTCTTTCGCTCTCCCTTTCTCTCTCTTTGGAACATTCATACATTTCTCATTTTCTTCTTCTCCATTTCCATCCATTTTAAACAGCAGAATTTATTGCAGTTGCTGAATTTCCTGGAGTTACGAGAACTGATGTTGTTGCCGACGACATTGAGTTTGTAACAATAGCTGTGGCAATTGCAGATGGTCCCGCATCGAGGCTATCATTTGAAGATGAGTTTCCCAGTGAGCTCACAGAGGATTGGAGCACCATTGTAGAGGTGGTCGGATGTTGGGGACCTGAAGATAAGGACGGTACAGTGGTGTTTGGAGTATGTGGAGTGGAGGTCGTCGTGGGGGTGTTCGCTGACGCCGCCGCTGCAGCAGCTGCTGCGGCCGCCGCCTTTTCGCGTTCTTTGTCGCGTTGCGGTCTAAATGCTTCCCTTAGGGCATCAACTCGCGATTCATTTGGTCCCCAGCGAGCGTAACCTCCGCTGTTTTGCATCCAAACTACTGTTGTTCCCTGAATGCACTTCACATTCACATCAGATCTGCAAAACAAAGTTAAACATTACCTCCTGATCAAAAGAACAAACCCCTCCGCTTTAACTTACTTTGGAATAATATGCTGATAGCCATGACGGTATTCATGGGCCATTCCTAGAACCACCATAGAACGTCGCTTGTGGATGTTCTCCTCAAGTTTAGCTATACTCTTCCATTCCGGTAAGAAAATTATGAAACTACACAAAAAGCCAATCAAATTTTATTGAAATTCTTTTTTTTTCATTTTAATGTTTCCAACTTCACTTACCTTAGCGGTTCCATTGAGTCTGTTAACAGTTTATCGATGTGCAAAAGAGCAGCATCGATAAGTTCCTCGACATGAGGTGGATTCACTTGAAAAGACCCCGATACAGGCTTGAAATCCAGAAATGGACTGAAACATAGAAAATCATTGAGAGATTTCCTATGACTATTTTTTTATTTCGCCCACTCACCCTCTTGATCCAAAGTACGCGTCTGTGTCCGCAAATGCCGAGCAGTATTGCCTGAAGTATGAATTGAAAGGCGACGCAAAGCACTCGAATGTGACGCCAAAGTGTCGATGCAGGCACTCGAAGACCGGCACTGGCAACGAGGCTTGTGTTAGCTCTGCTTCTTGCGACGAGTTGAGAGCATTGCCCAGGAAAGTCTGATAGCGCTTCAGCAGACACCACACTCGCCCGATGAAGAGATCGAATTTCTTGTCGTCGAAGCAGTTGAAACGGTACAACTGCTCGAGCTTCTGCAGATGGGTCAAATTGATGTACTGGGCATCTGGTTGGTTTAGTGTGGCCGGTGTGAACTTGATGATCATGTGATCGCGGTCTTGCAGATACTCGATGGTGGGCATTCTGGGCGATGGCACCGCAAACTGGATGGGATAGCACCAGACTTTCTTGAGGTGCGGAGGTGGAACTGGTGGGGCGGGCTCGGGGATTCCGTGTTCTTTGAGCAGCAGCATGTGTCGTTCGCGGATCTTTTTAGCGTGTTCCGCCGACAGATGATAGATTTTTGTGCACAGTGCCTCGACACTGCCTTTGACCGTCTCCACCAGATGAGGCTCACATTGTCGCTTGAGGTGCTGCAGGCGATCTTGAAAATCCTCATAGCTGGCACCGACTGTACGCCGTAGCCACTGGAATGTGTCTTCGACGTTCCATTTGACTACTTTTTTGCTTTCGGGAGGAGCAGATCGGGACTCGATTATGTGTTTGGCTGCTTCTGCGTAGCGGGAGAGCTGTTTCCGGGCGTCGCCAGTGAATTTGGGTTTGACAATTTTTATGGGGATGTCGTTCATTATTTCGAAGTACATCGCTGGGGATACTTCGATCTTGCAGAAGCTCGGAAGGAGTGGATCGTAGCCACGGTCAATAACCTTGCGCTCGATGAGCCAACGGTTAAAGGAGTCTTTGGGAGCTTTTATGCTCTCCCTTCGCATACATAGGTCCTCGTAGGTTTTTACCAGCTTCATCGTGTAGGCTGCCCGAATCGCCTCGATTTCGGGGTGTGGATGGGGCAACAATGTCGGTGGTCGCTCAACGATAACGGCATTTGTGAATATCTCCAAGTCCCACGGCCCCGGCAGAACGAACTTCTTCATAGGCGGCGCCATACCATGATGCATATCTTCCGAGGGTCTTCTCTTAAGGTTCGGATGAGGCAAAGGGCTATTTGGCTGGGGGGCGCCAGGATGGCATATACCAAGCGGATCAGTGAGTGGATCGAATGGTCTTTGACCGGGATTTTCCCAAAGGGATTCTCCGGTCACTTTATTCCAATAGTACGGCCGGTTCTCCCGTTTTGACCAGAATTTCCGCCATCCTTGGTTAACCAATTCTGTGCTGAGCTCCTCGCCGTATCCAGAGCCATGTGAAGTTGGTGGACCTTGTGGGGTGTGTGCTGTCATCTCGGGCGGTGGACCCAATTTCACTGGAGTCGAGGGGGAACTACAACTCGGCGATGAAGCTCCCACCAATGGCGGACTCAAATTTAGAAGGGTATTGTTGGCGGCTGCAGCATCATTTTGGTTTTGTGGTGCTGTCAGTTGATCCCAAGCTGATTGTGCACTAGCAGCGGCTGCCGCTGCTGCCGCAACAGCAGCTGCAGACGTCTGTGGTGAAGCTATAGCTGCCGCAGACGTACTTGGTGCAATATCATTCATATTGCGACCTGATTGAGAAATGTTTTCAACAACTCAGAACAACGATTCTACAGAGGAAGAAATGTTCAACCTTTTACAAGTTTGCCTGGAAATACAAATATACGTTCATAATAAATAAGTTGAAAAAGCAGAAAACTTCAGCAGATACAATCGAAATATTAGGATAGCAAGATTAGAATGAAAAGCATATCAAATGAAAAAGCTGTGAACTTTTATAAAACTTAAATTTAACCATATGGCAGTTTTTTTCAATTCCGTAACAACCGCCGCTCCCCCCCCCCCCCTTATATTTCACTTGAGATAGACTAAGGCTGGATTTGGGCTATACTCGTTACTTAATTTTATAGGCATATGTAAATCTGGTATTGAGGTTCGAAACATGAATGAAAATTGTATTTTCAACAAATGAAGGGTTTTCCATTAAAGGCGTGTCAAAATTGAATTGAATCTCGAGTGGATTGGTGTCGTCCCAAATCCGGAAATTTCGCTTATTCATCCAAAAAGATGATTTTTCTACCAAAATTGGTTTCAACTATTGCAACTGCTCCAAAATGAAATCAGCCAACACATGACACTGTTCGTTTGGTTTCAGGTCTTAGAGATTCCTCCTTCTAGCTCCTAGGATTCAGTTGCACACTTTCAGGAATAGTGGCGATGTTTTCGGCAGATCCTCCGTTTTGTTAACGTACGTACGTTCACCAATTTTCGTTAACCAATCGTTGAATAGTCGACTTAGAAGGACGACATGAACCCCATTAAAAGGGTGCAACGCGAGAATCGTTGCTACTAGAGAACACCTGTTCCTTGCCTGTATCTGTATCCTAAAATATTTCAAAAAGTCTCTGATCGTCAAGAGTAAAATCTAAATTGCAGTTTACAGTGATATAGCCAAAAAGACCTTCAATTGCTAATTGCTAATTAGGTTTGTTATTTAATTTTAATAAAGCCTCCATTTTTGATAAAACGGTGTTAAAACAGAATTTCAATAATCCATGTTGAAACGTTTAAGCCTTGTCTTGATGTATGGTTCTTGATCAATTAATTTCTTTCTATGCCGGTTGCTAATACAGTTAATGCAATGATCTTTTTTCGAATGTGTAAGTTCAGAACTCTGCTAGCTTGCTTTTGCTTAAGACCATTCTAGTGTTTTAGATTCGTCGTTTTTCCAGAACGAGTGCCAAGTATCGCATTCCTATGATATTGTACTTAAACCACACACATGATTCATTGCCAATTCCGCTGTTGTCACAATTTACGCCATATTATTTTTCATTCTTGTTGAAAAAGCTTTAACTTTCATTTTGGAATTATTAGGAACGACAAATTAAAATGTAGCCTTATCTGATTTGAAAAATATAAAATATTTATTACCAATTTTTTTCCAAGTAACTTTGCTAATATTTTTTTTAATTGAAGGGAATAAGTTGTGCTTTAAATAACCATTCACAACTTACTGTTCTTCCAGACACGGCAGATCTGTTGGTGGCCAAACTTGAAGCTCTTTTAATAACTTGATTTCCTCATGTACAGCTTCAGTCCATTTGCGCTCCTTGACAATTGTAAAACGCAATACTTCTTCCCAGGATTCTGGTTCTTTCGCAACATTAAAAAAGGCTTTTTGTAGGACAGACGTACAGGCGGAATGCCTTTATTTGAACGGTTTGACTTTGTTGTTCATGATTTTCAGTCTGATTTTTAATCCTAGGGCTACTGTCAGTTCTTCTAGAACGAGGGCGTCATCTCCTTGAAAAACTTGCTCATTAAATGTTCCCAGTCTTACTGAAACGTAACTTCCTTTCAGAGAAGTATCTTTCTTTTCATAATTGTGTCTAGTTCTAGATTCTTGTGTATTTGTGGAAAGCTTTGGATTCTTAGGTTCATTTTCGATAATTCTCAAGAATCTTGATATCCAAACTCTATTGGATTTTTGATCAATAATACGATAACCTTTTGAGTTGAGATCGTACGCAACAAGAACGTCTTCTTGAGCTTTTTCATCATCAAAGGTAAATTATTTTGATCCAAACACACTAATATGGTTCAGATCAAGCTTTTTCCTGTAAAAAACTCAACTGGTATCTTCTTAAGGCTGTTGCTGGTTAACCTATTCTGCAAATAGGCTTTTGTTAACAGTTTCTCCCGGAAAACGATTTGGAAGTTTGGCATGAAGTAGGATACACTTCGCTGTTTCAGTTAGGGTTATTGCATTCTGCTACTCAGTTTTGCTGTAGTGTGTATGGAACCGTGTACTGATGATTAATGCCTCCTTGAGAGGTCCTGGGTTCAATCCCTGCCCGTGCCATCTAAAGTTTTTTCACCGGTACTGCCTCTTGCGAGGAATTGAAAAATTATCCAATAGTAATTCTTGTCATGATGGTCGGAACCGACTTAAAACTGCAGGTCCCCTCTATTCCTGACAGCATTAATCGCACACAGGAATGGTTAAGAGCCGTAAGTCACTAGGCTCTAGTTCTCAACGGACTGTTGCTCCACCTAATTTATTCATTTCAGCTGCAGCCTTTTATAGAACTAGCTAACTTATCTTTTGATTTCGGCAAACCACTATGTTACTAGAAAAATAGTCAATTAATGTTAAGAAATATCGGTTGCCTCTTGGAGTTGATGTCTGCAAAGGATCGCAGAGATCAAAATGAATTAATTGTAATGGTTTTTTTTCTCTATTTTGTCTCATAGGGAACTTAGACTGTGCCAGCTTGCCTTTAATGCCATGTTCACAAATGATCTTCACAGAGGACTTCCTCAGAGAAATACCAGTTGAAAGAAAATCTTGATTGCGGATCTAATTATGCGATGTTGATGCACGTTTTCTTTTTGGTAAAGTTGACTTTTGTTTGAGTAGTCCAGTATGTAAAAAACATATCCTTCCTTATTTGGCATCTGTCTTCTTCGGTTTTCAAGGGTTTGGATTTCTTCTTTGCTTACAACACTTAGCAACTTCATTATCATTTTATCTTCATTGCTTCCAAAGCGTCTTCGGTATTCGTCTAACATCTTAAAAGTGACGTATCCATCATATATGCAGAATATCTTTCTGGAAGACTTAGTAACAAAACTTATCTTCTTCTAAAGGTTTACTAGAAGCTCTTAGCAAACCAACCACTCGAAGAATGGTAACTCCCCTTACCACTAGCATAGTGAATTTCATATAATTTTCTTCTTAAGTCCTTAGCTTTAATTACAGTGTGACATCTGTTGGACATGGAGTCGAATAATCGGCGAAATCTTTCAATTGAAATATTATACCACTCCTGTTGGACCATTCTCCACAGTTCGCGCATTTTAAATCTCCCCACAAAATGTTGTATGGTATTTAAGTCAGGCGATTGGGATAGCCACTCCAATAAGTTGATGTTTTGGTCTTTAAATACGTTTAAGCATGGTTGGATTTGTTCTTAGAGGCACGTTCTCGTCCGCATCGCATCCTTCATAATATTCTCCTTTATATATTGATCCATTTTACCCTCACTCAAATTATTTATTTCTTTCAAAAAAACCTTCCAACTGTTTGTCTGACATCACTTTCGAACAACATTCCCCCACAAAAAAGTGCAAAATTTTGTGATTTTCGGTTTGAATCATATATAGCACATTGAGGAGAAAAGTAACAAACAAATTTTCAATAAATGAAATCAACTATTTATTCAAAAAATTATGTAGTATGGAATATTGTGAAACAGTTTCTTTACTCAATTAAACAAATATTTACTTTTCATTTTCGGCTCTCCACATAAGATCTTTTAGGGCAGTCTGGAACAGGTCCTTTCAATTTCTTCAATTGTAGATTATTTTCCATGGCATAAGTGCGTCGTCCACGTTTGTTAGTTGTGCTTAGTTTGCTGCCATGGCATAGATCTTTGACTATCGCGCACTTGAAATCTGTTAGTGGCAGCCACGCCTCAGAACCAATAGGCACGCATTCATGGCTGTCATGTCGATCACGTTGAAGAATATTCAGTGGTAACATTTTTTTGATTTAATTTGTATTCTATAGTATCCTAGAAGAGCAAAAGATCAACTCCCCCCATATGCCGATTATCCTTGTTGAAGCGTTGGATTCAGAAGACGGTTTGCTGCCGAAATATGTCGAAGCAAGGTTCACAATTCTGTTGTCAAACCATGTTACCACAGAAATATCTAGGTCACAAACCATGTCACCAGTTTTTCCACAGTTGCACCTCTTCCTTTTTTTTCAATTCCTTTTGAGTAGGAACTTTATAACCCGGAATCTGATTGGATTTTATGGTTCCTAGTGGTAAAAACGCTTTATTTGCCAGATAAGTCAACAGCGGTAAAGACGTGTACCAGTTGTCAAAGAATAATTTGTAGTTAAATCCGTCGGGAATAGTTCTCTAACAACAACGTCAATTAATGTACTAGTTTTTGGCAAATCGGTGCACAACTGTACATGTCCTTGGGCTCAAGTATAAAGTTCAATGTAGTAGCTGAACCCAGAGCTACCGCTAAGAACAAAATTTTGATATCCCCATCTGTGTTTTTTTTTGTTGGTTGTATTACCGCATAGATGATCTGCTTTTGGTTCATATAATTTATTCATCTATTGCCATATTGTTTGATCCAAGAATGGTCTTATTTTATGAAGGGGGTCATGTCCGGGTTGTCTTTTGGGTATTTGCGTCGTATTGGCGTATCATCAGCTGTGAATGCGGTTTCGTTATCACCTTTTTCCAAAAACCATCCTGCCTCTGGGTTTTTTCAACTCTCGCACTTCTATTTGAGGCAGGTACCATCTGGGATAGAGAATTGTTATCTTCTAATTACCAATCAGATACATCAGACTCTGGAATATATAGAGGCGGAATATTTTTGCATCTGTTACCTCGTGCTCATCATCTGAAAAATCTTCGTCATTGCTGTTGTCGGGAAAATTTTGTATAGAAGTATGGATACCTCCGTAAAATCGATGTGGATCCATATCTGAATTCTGTTATCTCGGTATAAAATGAACGTATATTTCTGCATGGTGTGCCAAATTTGATCCAAACCATTTTCTCAACTTATAAGTACTTGATATTTCATAAATTTGAAAAAATTCACATTGTTGTTATATTTTGTATTATCTTTAGAAAGGAAACTATTCTTGCGATCTTTCTGAGCAAGTTAGCTACAACAAGTCTTCTACGATCAGTTCTGGAAATTGTTGGAATCTGTAGCATGTTTTTTATTGCCCTTGAAGACTTGTAAGGATTTTTTAAGTGTTAATGATCTTTCAGTCATCTTTTGGGGTTGTTTTGCTTGTTTTTTTTCAATTTCCCTCACTTCGTAGAACTAAAATGACAGCTTTCTCTTTAAAGAAACAATGCTTACCGCGACCCATGTTTTAATTATTAATAAATTTAAAGTAAGTAAAAAAATGTATTAAATACTAATATTTTTGATACAAATTACATATTAAGGTCCGTGTTCCAATGTGTTTCCATTTTAATATCCACCAAAAACAAACTCTAACCTAATGATCGGTTCATCTCCAAACAATCAACAAGCAAACAAAACAATAAAATGCATCTAACTTTTTTATGATAACGGTTAAAACTACTTCTAATGCATGTTTTTGTTGTAATTTGGTTTTACTCTAAGCAACTGTATCTGTGTCTATTTTAATGTCCATATCTGTACATCAGCGTTAACCAAATTCAAAGACCTTAAATAAATTTAAAAACAATATAAAATACCTATCCACATCGAGCATACACTATCGTGATAAAGATAAAGAGCCATCTCTTCACCCTAGGAATATCCAACCTTTACTCTTTAGCTGATTTTAAATAACTGATCATCAAGTCGAATCGAAATAACCAAGTACCTGCATGCTTAAACACAAATAAGTACCAATCTACCCCCCGATTGCTTGCAACGTCCCATAACCAAGAAAAACAGCTGATTTTTGTTCTCAAAACCAAACAAAAACACTACAATAAACATAAACAATAATTGCTTACCCCAATAGCTTATAGTTCATGTTTTGTAAAAAAAAAGAAGAAAATATTAAGAAAAATAAATATAATATTTTGCAACAAAACGACCAAAAACTGACAACGACTACAAAAAGAGCACAACGAGAGAAGAGACTAACAAATTCATTTAAACCCAAGCACGTGTAAGTTCTCATTTGATACAGACCGTCCGTAACCATGTAGCGCCCAGGAAATCAAAAAAACCATTTTGCCACTTTGCATCATCATCATCAGCAGCAACCACCATCACCACTACCACCAAAAGAAGGAGGAAAAACTAGACATTTTGTCCTCCAACCTAAGGGATTCCTTCCTTCACAAGTGGTGGATGATTGCTGTTGCAATCGAGACAACGGCTGGTTAACGACTGCTTCCACTATAATAATACCCAACAAGATTTCCGTATACTGTTGTACTGTGTACTCCGTGTCCACAGTCTGCGACTGAGCTTCCCTCGCGCTCGCTCGTCCCTCCCAAAATCCAAATAAAACAAAACAACAACGGAATCCATTTTATTCCACACACATTTAAGTGGAATCATTTAAAAATTATTATTATAGACGTAGACGACGAACAGGAAAGTAAATAAGTAAAATAAAAAATAATAATAAAAAAAGACACATTTGCTCGCCTCCCCAGTTGAGAGTTGATATCTGAATCTGATTCTGATGGTGTTGCTGTAGCTGTGCTGTGCTCAGCTCAAGCGGCGACGACTACGACGATGACGATGACAACGACGAAAAACTGAATCTGAAGAAATCAAATAAAATTGAAGTTTTTTTATGATTAACCCTCAGTTGAGTGTTATATGTTGGGGGAGCAACTACACCGAATCGAACCGAAAACGATACCAACAGAATGCCTTCCACAAGAAGGTAACACAGCCATAGGCACAGCAGTGTAACCCATTCCAGTTGAGTTTTGTGTGAATCGTGTTCGGTGTTCGTTTTTCGTGGCGCTAGTGAATCAGCCAAAAGCAGCACGCAAGTCGCTCGATTGAGTGGGACTTGAACAGAAGAACACAAAAACAAGATACAAGTGACGTCATCAAATAAATGTGTATCTTTGTATCAAAAAATAATAAGAAATCTGTACTAAAATGAACCCTACACTGAAGGCAGATTGTTTGTTGTCTTTTTATGGCCGCTTTCTATTGGATTTCAAGAAATTCCTATCTAAAAGATAACAACGGACGACAAAAGACTGAGAGTCAAGTGCACTCTGTGATCTCGTAACAACATGGAATTTACTACTGGTTGCTCTGAGTCGTCGTTGGCTTTAGCCCACTGTGACTGTGGTGATATGTACTATGCGTTGTCGTCATCATTTTACACTCATCTTTATTCTTGTGTTTTCGTTTCATAAATAAAACAAGAAAAATATTAAATTTGTGGAAGCACAACAGAATAATCAAATATCAAATCAGAATGCATTTAGGTGTCCATATGGAAGGGAGTCTTGTCTTGTATCGACGTCTTGACTCTTGACGACGTTATCGCTATTCGCCACCAAGTGGCAACGGCAAGTTAAAGACGTTTTGAGAAAGCCGCCATCTCAAGTCGCGCGCCACAACGCAAAATCTTCAATGGATCGACGTTCTCGTCGCCACAGCTATAGGGCATTAGCAGCAGAGCAAGTAGCAACCACGACGACGACGATGGCAATTACGATGACGACGTCTTTCTGGTAGCAACCGTGGGGAAGATGGGGTGATGAATCGGCAAAGGGGGTCACATAAGAAATACTTTTTTTCTTTCTTTCCAAAAGGGCGGCAAAGTGAAAATTTTCTCGAAAACTCATTTTTCATTCAGAAGCTCACAATTTTCACACCAAATTCAAAGAAATCCTCACGACTTCCCGCGAAAATTTCCAACATCAAAATCGCAACTTCACTCCGCGGCGGAGGAAATTTTATTTATTTATCACCGAATTACAAAAAGAAATATTGAATTTTTTTCTTTTCTCTCAAAAAAATTGTGGAACATTTTGTCGTTTCTTTGCGAAGAAGAAAACTCACCAGATTGTTCATAAAATCTCAGTTCTCAATCGAATTGGAATTGGAAAAATAAAATAAAACACTGACGGGTTTTGTGCTGATCAACAATTTGTTTTGTTTTGCAACAAAAACATTACGGTAAAGCATGGATATTACGATTTTTTAACAAACGAAATGAATTCAACGTCCGACACGAATGTTCGCCATTTGCAATATTTTTTCATTCTGTGTGTTGTTCGTTGGATTTTCTTATTTCTTTTCCTTTTTTTTTGAGTTTCTTCTTCCTTCTTTCGGTTGGTTTGATTTTTGTGTGTTATGTTTTCGTTTTGGTATTTTCGTTTAGTTTAGAGGGAGAGAGAATGAAAAATATTATGATGTTGACCCATTCAGACTGATTGGAATTGGTGATGGAAAAGAAATTGGGTGATAGATAAGTTCCATAGAAGAGAGTTGCCATATAAGAGGAAGATTATGGTCCGATTAGATTGGTGTTATCCAAATAAATAAACAAAGCACAAATTAAATATTTATTTAATGCTGTTAAACTAGGGCAACTTTGCTTAAAGCAATAGGAAACAAAACTAGTTTAAAGGTTGGATAGAAAAAGTTACAAAATGTTAATTTGATTTAAATTGAAAAACAATAAAAATCCTTTTCAATTTCATTCCATATCAAATAGGTTTAAAAAATAAGGAGATAATTATAGCTATCATTGGTTTTCACCATTGAAGATTTTGTTTCGAGATTTAAAAGCGGCCAAGAGAGTCAAATTTGTTATGTTTGGTGTCAAATGGAGCTAATATATTATAGATTTTGTTTAATAAACAAATTACAAACTTTATTTAACCAAAAACTTTTCTTTGTCTTCACTTTATTTTTTCCAACGATAAAATTGTTTCCTATTAACACCTGATTTGTGATTTTATTATTTTTAGTAGTCCCACATGTCACATTTTCTTTCAATTATTAAACTATCAAATGCTTGATTATAATCAGGAAACTCAGTATCAATGAAATACATTTTCAATGATTGCTATGACCGATCGTTCACATATTCAATTCATTGATTTTAATGATTAAAACCAATAAAAGTACAAAACATAAACAATCAAAAATACATTCATTTTTATGTCATTCAAAAATGAATAACTTACACAACTCATGTTAATTTTATTCTTAAATTTAATTTATTATGTATTTACTTCGAAATGGACAGCAAGAGAAAAAAGTTTTCATAACAGGTTATTAAATATGACATAAGTAGGACTTGGAACCCAATTTTTTGTTGGCCAAAACAAAAGCATCTTTTACGAACAGGTGAAACCACCACAAATGTATCAATACCGAGTGGGCCCGGATGAGGTGGAAAATTTCCTTCTTCACGACTCAGGGACAGGGGTTTAGAGTGTAACGTATCTCTCTCTGCTATAGAGAAAAGTTAGTCCGGTAACTTCAAAATCCAAAAACACTCTATATATGATTTCCGGTTAAGCTTCTAGGCAAACCAAGATGGCTACCGTGGATTTATATCTTTATTAGATTGTTTTTGACAAAATCCATTTCTCATAGTAAAGGTTTTGGCAAACGAATCTATTTATTAGGTATTATTCAGTTCTCGGGCATTTTAATCAGTGTTCTTAACTAACTTTTGTAAAATGACCGGAAACAAATACTCTAATGAATTAAAAGAAAAAATTATAAAAGAATATAAAAGTTGAGTCAAATTAAAATATCGGAAAAACATTCCATTCCAAAATCAGTGGTTTGCCGATAAATACATTTTACAAATTCAAACAAAAGCCATTCTTAAGGGTTCATCGAGGTGGCAGACCAAGAAAAACAATAAAACGAGAGAATTCTGCAATACAAAAATCAACTAATAAAGACCTTTTAACATCATCAAGACCTTTTTACATCATTAGGCGGCCACTAAATGCACGTTAATCCGAAGCTACTGTAAAGTATGGATGAGGTAACGTAATGGTGTGGGTTTGTTTTTCAGGACATGGACTGGGACCGATTCACCAAATAGATGGTACAATGGAACGTTTTATTTTGCAAAATATAATGCTTCCACATGCTGAGGATCAGATACCTCTGAAATGGATATGGATACAGTCCCCAGATCTCAACCCCCAAAAAAATCTATGGAAAATTGAAGATCGATGAATTGTAAGGTCTAATTACAAAAATTAAAAGGACCTGTTTGATCGAAATAAAATATTCTGCTGATCCCAGTGCAGGGAAGGATTTTTTTTGAATGATTTGATGATGACAGCTAAATTTTAAATGTTTCTAGTTTTTATGGCATAAGCACTGTAAAACTAAAAATTATGGGGAAATGTTTTATAAATACGAATTTATGCAACGTAGCTTAGAGCATCTATGAATCCTTAGGAATTGCATATTTACCATGAGCGATCTTTAGGAAAATACATATAGCACATGTACTATCAAATTGAATTTACCTTTTGATTTCTTCATTTTACTTAATATTTAGTTGGAAAACCCTTGCTGTCAATCACGGCTTTACATCTTTTTAGCAGACTTTCCACCAATTTTCTGCACTGTGCTATTGGTGTTTTTAATATTGTCCCACAATTCCTCAAATTTTTTGGGATTTTGACCTACCAATTGGCGTTCAATGCCATTCCACAGATTCTCAATCGGGTTGAGATCACACTAACACAATTATCCTCTAAACATGATTTTATTAACCGAGAAGTAAATATGTTTTTATAAATATTTTGATCCATTTTTGAGCTTATTTTGACAATTGGGCCAACGCCGTGCCAAGAGAAAGCTCCCCACACCAAAACATTTCCTCCTCCGTGTTTAATTGTTCTGAGAGTGTACTTTTTTTCCATCTGATCCGAATCTGCAGAACTTTGATTCATCACTCCAGAGCACGTTTTTCCAAAAATTAAGAGGCTTTCTTAGGTGTTCCTTAGCAAACTGAATTCTGCACTTTATATTTTTTTAATAGAATGGTTTTTTCTGTGACATGCACCTTCTTAATTGAATTTCATTCAACCGCCGCCTGATTGTCCGAGAAGACACAGAAATACCAGATTTTATTTGGTTTGAAGTCTTAAATGGGTCTGCGGTCGAAGCTCTTTGTATTAAATGATCTTCTCTTAATGTGGTTTTTCTTGCACGTGGGGCTCTTGATACGTTTTGTGAAGTTCCAAATGTCCCAAGGTGGTGAATTGCGTTGTAAACAAGCTTTCTTGAACAATTAAATGGCTCAGTAATTTCCGAAACCGTCTTTCCTTGAGCTTTCATCCCATTTATTATCTGTCTTTTATCCTCTGTGCAATGTGGTCCTGTTCCCATGTCTATTAAATTTTTTGTACAGACATTTTTTTTTAAATTCACGCATAAGCACTTACCGGTCAATTAATTAAAATAAAAGTTAATATATTTATATGAAAAAAATCAGAATAATGGATATTTCTGAGCAAAAGTTTTCTTGTGTTAATTAAATGACCAAGCACTAACAATGATCTTTGACTAGTTTCACCTTTAAATAAAAAACATGAACAATCTAACGATTTTATGCTCTCGGGGTTTCATTAGTTCAAAGCAAAGATAAACCCCGTTATTTTATGAGAAGAACTGAGTTTTGTATGCAATTCACCATATACAAGGTAAAGCGTGCTATTTACGTGTCCACCAATGTATGTCATAAAGTTTTGTTCATTATGATGCTACCTTTTGTAAACAAATGAATTTGGAATCAATATCCAGCTTTTTCTGGAGATATGACAGACGAAAAAAAGTATGCACTTAGATTCTAGACATCTTAAAACGTCAAAACATTTCTACAATTTAAATTTAAAAAACCCATTGTAACAACTTCCTACGTGAATTCAAAAATGTTCTCAATAACGTTTTTTTTAATAAAATAATACAAAACTTGAAACAAAAAAGTTTAAAATTCAAATTAATGTACATATATTGCAAGAAAACAGTTATCCGCATACAAAAATGATTTGTGTGTGAAGTTTAAGTGAACATCGGGTACCTCAACTAGAGATTGGGTTCCAACCCCAGTGGAAAGTTGTTGGGGGCAGCAAACGAGAGAGGGGGGAGAGGTGTTTCCACTAAGGCACCTCTCCTTATCCAGGCGGAAGCGGACGAATTCTCGAGATGGAATCAACGGTGGTGTCTACAGTTTCAGTGAGGTTGAACTACTTAGTGAACACCTTATAGGGCTTCTTCGACATATTCGGAGCCCAGGCCTGTAAGGAGCGGTTTATCCGGCTCGCCTTCCTTGGAGTTATACTAACGATCTGGCCCTCCAGGTTGGGGGTTGTGCCGTAGGGGTGGCCACGTAAAAAATTCCTTTAGTTTCGAAGCACCAACAAGCCTCGGATACGGACGGATTCACTGTTGACAACCCACGCAAACGAAATAAGGACAACGAACTTCGGACATATCCGAAGTATGTACGTGGAATGTTATGTCCCTTAACAGACCACGTGCAACCGAACAACCGCCATCCAAGAAGTGCGATGGGATGGACCGGGCAAACGCAAACTATAAGACTGCGATATCTACTACGCCGACTGCTACCGAGAACAAAGACGGCGTCTATTTGGGTGTGGATTTGTTGTTGGAACTAGACTCAGGCAAAAAGTCTTGAGTTTCAACGGGAGATACAGCCTGCATGACATAACCTCCGACAACGGATTCAGGCTGGTCGATTTCGCTGCGGGGCGAGACGTTCTGGTAGCTAGTACGCAGTTCACGCATCTTAATATCCACAAGGGGACATGGAAATCTCCTGATCAATCAACCGTCAACCAGATTGACCACATTGCGATCGACGCACGACACTTCTCCAGTATACAGGATATCCGAACATTCCGAAAGGCCAACATTGACTCGGACCACTATCATTGTAGCCAAGGTACGGCTATGGATATCCTGATCCAAGCCAAAAAAAAGTCTCTATAATAACCTCATAAGGAGTCCTATGCTGCCTGCATTAAGCATTGAAAACCAGTGGCAACATTGCCTTGCAGCCATCAGAGATGCCGCCTCTGAAGTGCTAGGTTTCACACGGCCACCACAGTGAAACCCCTGGTTTGACGGCGAATGCCGGCAAGCGCACGCAGCGAAACAGAAGGCATACAAAACGGCGCTGCACAAAAGGACTAGAGCTGCTCGCGAGCTCTACGAGCAGAAGAGGAGAGAGGAACACCGGCTTCTTAGACGGAAAAAAAGAGAGCATGAGAGCGCGCGATCGAGGAGATAGAGGGATGTCAGATGTCACAACAGGAATGAGGTTCGTAAATTTTACCAAAAGGTAAAAAAAAAACCTCAAAAGGGTACCAGCCACCGAAGCCTGTAAAGACGATCAGGGGAACATCGTAGTAGAACCGCAGTCGATGCTGAGAATATGGATCACTTCTCCAAATTATATAACGGCGATGACGACCCGAATTCCGTTGTAAGGGAGATAGAATCACTCAACCTCGGCGGCGCAGATCAACAATTCCGCCTACCCGACCTTGAGGAAGTGAAGATAGCTATATCTAAACTGAAGTCAAACAAAGCTGCTATAGCTGACGGCATCGCTGCCGAACTATTAAAAGCAGCAGGCGGTGACTTGGTACGGAGCATGCACCAACTCCTCTGCAAAATATGATCATAAGAAAGCATGCCCGATGAGTGGAATCTCAGCATAGTCTGATACATAAGAAAGGAGACCCTCTAAACTGCGCCAACTACAGAGGCATCAGATCCTCTCTGGAAAAAACCCAGGAACTTCAAATCGATACCCACCATCTCCTTATCGATTTTAATGTCTAGTTTTGGCATCCCTGTCAAACTTATCCGTTCGTGCAAAATGACGATGGAGAATGCACGCTGCTTTATCAAGGTCGGAAAAGATCTTACCGATGCATTTGATGTCAAAAAAGGTTTTAGACAAGGCGATGCACTGTCATGCGACTTCTTTAACATTGTTTTGGAAAGAATTGTGCAAAACTCAACCGTCAACACTAGAGGCACAATATTCCAAAGGTCCATCCAATTACTCGGATACGCAGATTATATTAACATAATTGGAAGATCAAACCGTGATGTCAGTGGAGCGTTTTTGAGCATTGCGATGGAAGCGAAGAAGATGGGTTTAGTGGTCAATGAGGGCAAGACCAAGTATATGCTTTCATCAAAAAAGGACACTGAACAACGACGTCTTGGATAAAACTTCACCATGGACAGCTATAACTTTGAGGTAGTTAAGGACTTTGTCTACCTAGGCACCGCTATTAATACAGACAACGACACCAACGCTGAAATCAAACGAAGAATAACTCTCGCAAATCGCTGCTTCTTTGGACTTAGAAGGCAATTGAGAAGTAAAGTCCTCTCTCGAGCATCTAAAATCACCATCTATAAGACACTCATCATCCCGGTTCTCATTTATGGCGCCGAGGCCTTGACCCTGTCAAAGTAAGATGAGAGCGTCTTAGGATGCTTCGAGAGAAAAATTCTTTGGGTGATTTTTGGTCCCGTACGCATAGATGGAGAAGATATAAAGACGAACTGTACGGGCTGTACAGCGACACTGACCTAGTTAACAGAATTAAAGTCCAACGGCTTAGATGGCTAGGTCATGTAGAGCGGATGGACATCAACGCTCCAGCCGGAAGGTCTTCGAATCCGATCCCGAGGGACTGCGGAGTAGAGGAAGAGCGCGACTCAGGTGGCGCACCCAGGTGGGAGAGGACCTCAACCAACTTGGCGTGCGAAACTGGAGATGATGCGCATTGAAAGCTCTTCAGTCTTCTCGATGGAAGTGTTACCTTAATACAAAAAACATCCAACATCTGTTCCCGTATCACCAAAACCGAACTTTGCAGAAAAACTACCACAATCAATCTAAAAACCATAATTGTCAAAAAAATACAGAATACCTTCTTTAATTCCCGAATTTCTTAATTACGAAAAAAACTACTAATATTTGTGTGTTTGATTTTTAAAAGCTTTTTTATTTGATTTCTTAAACAGTACCCATTGACCTTGCCTTTGCTTATTAACAAACCTAAGAGCCTTGTAATTTTAAACAAAACTCTAAACTTATATTCAAATCTGGCTTAAATTTGTTAACCAATTTCAAAAGATTCAACTTCTTATTTGCTGAATTATATGATTCCAATTCGTACAAAGTCGACAAGTTCACCAGCAAACTTTCATTTAGTGACTTTTGTGGATTCAAATTTATTGCACGTTCAAAGAGATTGATGGCATCTTTCAGTTTGCCACCGTAGAGTAGACAGACTCCCATGTTATTTAGAATCATAGTATTTCCAGATTCGATTTGAAGAGCTTTCTGGAAGAGCAAATAGGCTTCTTGGAAGTCATTCTTTGCAACAGCTATTAACCCCTTATCGACGAAGTCACGAAGATCAGGTGAAGAAATGCTGAGGAAAGAAGGAGACATTTTTGTAGTTTGCAAAAATCAAGAGAAGAATATTGCTTACGTTTCTTTAAGACGTCTCGATTCTGCAAATTTCTGCTCAGCTCCAAATATATCACCAATTTGCAAATAGATTCTTCCCCAAGCGGAAAACAGTGACCTTCGCTCCTCTCTGGTTAGAGTCGTCTCCTCCAGGATCATTCCTCGAATTATATCATCAATTAGGTTAAACTTGCGCATCTGGAAGAAAGGCATTCAGAGTCGCTTATGAATGGAGAAAAGCCAAGGTACATACCATAATAGCACAGTTAACAATCGAATGTAGAACTCTCATTTCTCTTCTTCTCCAGAACGCACAGGCAGTGCTGTCATCGCTGAAATACTTTTTTATTTCGTTACAAATGGCATGGAGCTCGGACAGTTTGTCCAGAGCTTCCGGGGCGTTGCCAAAATATACTGGAAGCTCGGCTAGAAGCAAGCGGAATGAAAAACATGCCATCGAACCTTTCTTCCCACTGTACATATCTGGATGGAACTAGAAATAGGGAGGTGGTGGGAATAAAATGAATCAAATGTGTGCGAAGAACAAAACCAACTTCATAGTAGACGTCCGGACGAGTGAGATGGTCGAATGCTTCAGCTTCGGATTGTAAAAGTTCGTACTGTCCTAGCTTTGCTAGAAGTGACAACCTTGTGAACCACAGTTGAAGTGAATGGGGAGTGTTCTTGGCTGGCTGTCCGACACGTCCGTAACCTAAAGGGAGACATGTTTATCATTTTTTCGAAGAAGGATTCTTTCAAAACTCACCTTGTCCATAAATAGTCAACAGTCTGCCGGTTAAGTTTACTGCCGAGCGGTAGCATCCAGCGACAATGAGATTCCTCAATCCTCGCTCGTCTTGTGTAACATCATCGGCCCGCAAGATCTTCCTCTGTGACAGCTCAGACTCTCCCAAGTGAATGAGGACAGCTTCTCTAATTGGATCTGACTAAATTGGATTTTGAAATCCTTCAAATAAAATGTAAAGAAAATTTCTCTTACCAAATCATTGGGTGACATGACACCAGGCATTGTCAGATGTGGCGGAATACCAGGTTCGGTAAAAGGAGGCTCCCAGAAATTGCGCACTTCATCGGGAACTTTGAGATCATCTTCGATATCACCAGTTTCAATATATTCAGGTTGCTTAAATGCTCCATTGAATGTTGCAGACATTATAGATACATTTTCTAACAAAAACAAACAAAGTTCATTTGAAATTTTGTGTAAAAACAAAGAATTGAACATTCGGGTTCTGACCATTCTTCTGATGCTTCTCCTTTGGAGCTAATTCATCAAAGAAACTTGGTGGATCATTTGCGAAATACTGACTCAGGCTCGGTCCAGTTGCTCCAGAATTTTGATTATCCATCAGAATTTTGGAGAATTTTTAATTTGTTATCACAGAAAAATATATAATAATTACTTTCAGGAGTTTAATGTTTATTTCATTTATTTTTGTGAGCTTTTTGACGTTTCTTTTTGACTTTGATAGATGACAGGTTGTTTTCTCGTTGAGTTTTGTGGATCGTAGGTTGGATGTAAATTTTGTTTGTTCTTGAGATACGAATATAGATGACGCTTTTTAAAGTACGTTAAATTTTGAATTTATTTTATGGGCGGTGCTCATCGTTAACATTTATCTCTTTTCTATGTTTAAGGAAGAATAGTTTTGATGATTTATACGTTTATCTCGCTCTCATTAATTTGTAAACAACTCATAAAGATACATTTTTATCTAACTTTGAACATCAAGTGGGAGTTAATGGCTTAGTAAAAGTCTGAGGTGTCAAAATAAATTTTATTTAGATTTGGTTGACATGTTCTTTAAATTCTTTTATCGCCAGGAAAGTCCGAAACATTTCCAAGTATTCAAAATTTCTTTAGACCCAAATTTGAAGCTCGTTTCAGTTTCTCCTGTTATAGTGTATGAGGGGTATAACAGAAGGCTATTTATTCATCGCATTCCTTTTTTAGAAGCAAAGTGAATCGATAAAGAAAATAATTGGGGAAACATTTTAGGTTACCACACTGTCAAAGAATAACTTTATCAAAAGCAATTTGATTGTAGATTATTGTAGCATTTAATCTGTTCTTCTATAATCGATTTGTCATTTTCTGTTAAATTTATGATCAATTTATGTCACTTTGATTTTTAATTTTAATTTACGAACGAATAATCCCTTCAGTTCATATTTCAATAAATTTAGAAAAGAATAAACTAAGCTAAGTGTACACGATTCGGAGATCTTCCAATACTGGCAGATTTTCCGGAAAACAAATTAAAACAATTTCCTATCAACCATACAAACACTCAATTGTATCTGTCAAAAGTGACAGAAGAAAATAGGCAGCCAATCGACATCTTGCTATTGGTTAAACTTGAAAAAGCTACCAATTTTTAAATATTTGAACGATTGTCCACTAGTTTTTGCCAACAATTTAATTTGATTTTTAATTGGCACAATGAAGATTACAGGAATTTGAAAGAATTTAAAAACTTCGAAAATAGAAAGAATTAAGAACGCACTGTTTGGCAAAATAACGAAAAAGAAAACATACAAAAAAATGTTGAAAATTAATGGACGCATGATCAATTTTAACAAGATATGTCATTGGAAAACTTTTGACAATTCGGCCATTGTATATGCCTAAAATATTTAAAATTTGTTTCATATTATTCAGAAAAAAATGTCAACTGTACCAACTTTCAAATAATACGACCAGTATTCAAATATTCACTTTTTAAAAATTTGCTCGAACACTTAAGAGTCAGAAATTATTTTATTGTATGCATATGGTAAGATGTTTATGTTCTCTACAGAAAAATTGTGGGGTTGGGAAACTTGTATCCTGTTAAGAGATCGATGGAAACGATACTTCCAAGGTATTGAAAGTTCTCCGCTTTTTCCACCGTTTGCGAGAAAATATTTATTTGAGAGGATGGTCGGGTTCCAAAGCTGATCATTTTTGTTTTGTCGGAATTATACTTGTTGTCATTTGATGGAGATCCATGATCCTATGAGAGAGTAAGCAAACATCGTCCGCGTAATTGGATCCCTCCGCTACCTGACAGAGCTGAGCGTAGTACATCGCTTATCACCAACAAAAATAATATTGGCGACAGAATATACCCCTGTCAGACTGCTTCGGATTTCACAATCATCTGACAACCTACCATCGTGCAGAACGTGACACTTGGATCCATCATATGTTGCTTTAATAATAGCAATTGGTTTTTCGGGGATGCCTCTCCTCCGCAAAGCTAACCAGATATACTCCCTGTTAACGCTATCAAATGCCTTCTCGAAGTCGATGAACAGCAGGTGTAGTGTTGATCGATATTCAATAATGATCCGCAGGGTGTTGAAATGATCAATACAGGAGGATCTAGCGCGGAATCCAGCTTGTACGGCATCGAGTGTGGCCTCAAGGTGTTCTCTAATGCGTTCCAGCATGTTATTTTGCTATTTTCATTGGCAAAGGCAGGTAGAAGTCAAATTCCTCTGCAGTTTTCACACTTTGGAAGATATCCTTTTTTTAGGAGCTTGACGATCGTTCCCTTCTTCCATTTATCGGGGAAGCTTTCGGTGGTCCAGGTTTCTTTTATGAGCGGATGAAGCAGTTCGCTTGATGACGTTGGCGCTGCTTGTAAAAGCTCTGCGGGAATTCCATCAAGTCCTACCGCTTGGTTGTTGTTAAGTGCTTTAATTGCGGCAACGATCTCATCTTTACTGGGAGGTATAGTGCGGATTCGGGGACTAGTTTCTTCAAGAGCTTCATAAGGTATCGGCTGCGAGTTGTTTGCAAACACTCGGTTTAAAACCGAGGAAAAGTGTTCTTTCCACCTTTTGACTTACTCATCCAACGAATTGATCACAGTATCGTCTACTTCTTTCACCAGGTATTGCTTTGAGCTGTGTGCACCGGTTAGCTCATTGGTTATTCTGTAAACGGTCCTGCTGTCGCACCTGTTTGTAGCATCTTCTGCTTCTTGCACCAATCCGTTGATGTAGTTACGCTTGTCGCGGTGCACACTGCGGTGAACCTCTCTCTTTTTCATGCGATACGAGGAATCCAGCTCGTTTCTTTCTTTCTCTTGTGCAGCAGTTATTAAAGCTCTTAACTGTTTGCGTTCGTTGATCCTACCCCAAGATTCTCCTGAAAGCCAGCACCTAAAATGCATTCCAATGGTTTTCGATGTCGTCATATTCTGTGCTGCTGATTGTTCTCATTTCGTGTGACAAGTGGTTCCTAAATTGTTGACGGGTCGCGGGGTCCTCTAGTCTGGCGATGTTGAATTTGAGGGCTCGATTTATTTCGTTGGATCTTCGAACTGTAGCTGTACGCAATCTTATCATTAAGTGGTGGTCACGGGCAAGTCGCATATCGGTGCCTCTTCTGTTTCGTACATCCAAGAAACTGCTCCTAAATCGACGACTAATCGTGAAGTGGTCAATTTGGTTGGAAGACGCTTGTCTGTCCGTCGACACCCAGCTAATTTTATGACAGAGTTTGTGTTCAAACATAGTGCCACCAATCACAAGGCTATTGGCATTGCAGAAGTTAATGAACCTCTCACCATTTTCATTACAATTGCCGACTCCGTGAACACCCATCACATGCCTTAGCCCGTTGTTGTTATTGCCAACCTTAGCATTGAGCTCTCCCATAACCAAAATAATATCTCCGCGGATCCCAGTTGACCTTAAAAGCATTCTTTCTCTTTATCAGATGCGAGATCCGTCGGTGCGTAACACTGTATAATGGTGACGGCTCGTACTCTTCTCTGAAATCTAGCTTTGATAAGCCTTTCCCTAAAGGGCTTACAGAAAAAAGACTCCTGGTTGCCGTTTTTGTAAGGAGTAACCCAACACCAGCTTCTCGAGCGTTTCCTGGATCGTGACCAGAGTAGATCAATACAGTGTTACGTGTCGGTGACTTGTATTTGCCTGATCGCAACCATCAAATTTCGCTTAACCCTAAGATATCTATCCTAATTGCAGGAATCTGGCATTTTTTGGACCTTCACTTCCGTCCAGAAGCGTCCTCACATTCCAGAAACCAATCTTTGTCCGGGTACAATAGCCAAAAGTCGTCAACGAGTTATCATTAATTATCCTAGGCTTAATTTCGGTTTCCGTAAAGGGATGGAATTCAGTTACGAGTGCTAATCTCCATAACCTATCCTGAAGAGACAGGAGAACTTCGACATGGCAAGAAAGTTGCATTGCTGGCCTAAACCAAGCCATGCCGCAGGCACCCAATATTTATTTTACTGCTAATACATACTAACTTTTTGTGATTTGCTTTTAACGTTTGTTGATTTGAAATATAAAATTAATTTTTGTTCTAAGTTCTGTCAGTTGCAATTTCTTACATGAGCCTGTGGTGACAGAAAATTGACAGATCTATAGGGTGCGTTTAACTTAAATTCAGTAATGAGTTCTCAGATGTAGTTGGACTTAAAACGCAATTAAGGTCTGAATGTCAAATGTGCATGCACCCAAAAGCTTTGAAATACTTACTGAATGCTGTCAATATGATTTAAAGTTAGAACGTGGCCATTGGTTTTGGTGCGCCAGCTCATAAAGTACCGCTAGTGGCAACGTCTTTATTACTTCAATTGTTGCCAGCATAAAATTGTATATAGTGAATAAAAAGAAAAACGATTTTTTATGTATGTTTTTGTTTGTTTTATTTTTTTTAAGTATTTGTAGCGTGTTTGCTTTTCCTATTACACAAATTATAAACATAATTAATTTACGTCAAATTGGTTTCTTGCCTTTTTTTAATTCTCTTATAAAACACAAAAAATATTAAACACAGAATATCACTTATCATTAAAAAGAGACACAACAAAGTATATTAAAGTTAAAAAAAATTGAGTTTTCATCAGGTCAGATAAGAGAAAGATTGTACAAAACAAAAATAAAAATAGAAGGAAAAGAAAAGAAAGAAATGAAGAATTTTAGGAAAAAATAAAAATAAAAAAAATAGCAAAACATAGACGCGTGTAGTTGGATTTTATAAAAATCGTACACTTTACCACGTAGAACAGAAATGAAAATAAACAAAAAATCATTTATAAAATAAGAAATAATAAAAAAAAATAATATAAAAAGATCAGACTCTCTTGGTGGAATAACTGCTAATTTATAAAAGAAGCTTAAACTCCCTCTTTTTTTTTAAATTTAAACTGAGAAGCCATCACCAGTTGGATCTAAAATCCATGGATAATTGTTGGGGCACTCCATGCAGGTGAACAAACGTAGAGTTTCACCTGGCAATTCCCGGGTGGTTAATGGGCAGGCATTTGGCAGGGAGCAGTAGGGTTGACCCTTGACGTCACACTTCTCCTTCCATTCTTGGAAGTCTCTCAGCGAGTTGAGCTCAGTTGGGTTTTGCATCCATTGGATGACTTGCATGTTGGTGACAAAGAACACATCGTTGCGTCCCAACATCTCTTCGATGAACTTGATCAACTCATCTTTGTATTCCTTCTTCGATTTCAACCATGAAGCGTGGAAGTGAAGACCCAATGGAGCACGGTTACTATTGTAGTGACGGTTGAAGTTGTGACGCAGAAGACGACCGAATTGGTCTCCAGCAGCGATGTTTGAGCAAGAGTCAACCATGTGACAACCGGGCAGAGACTCATCGAATGAAGGGTCATCACGACGATCCAATTCGTTCATTACCATTTCCCAGACGGCGTGGCTACGGGATGGGCAGTTGTGGGCGTTACCGTTGCACTTATGGGGCATGCGGTAGTACAAAGTGTATGGCCAGATTGGGACACGTCCCAAGGAAGCAGTGATTGAAGCATCATAGACGAAGAATTGATCAGCCATCATCTCGAATTGCTTGTTGCCACCGACACGGAGGTATGGAGCACGAACACCAATGATTGAGCCATCGGTAATGTTGGCGAAACGTTCGGCGATCAAACGGGAACCGGCCATTTCAGCGAGCCAATCGTCGTAGGTACCGTGAGTCCAGTAGTTTGGATCATCCTTGTGGGTAAGGGAGAAGACTGAGATTTCGTGACCACGACGGTGAAGGTCCTGGACGGCTGAGTAGTTGGTGTATTTGTGGGAAACGAAGAAGGTTCCCTTGATTGAACAACCGTTGGGGTTTTGGCGTTGTCCGTTGAAGATTTCTTCGTACAAGTCGACGTTGTCAACATTGACGGCACCGTTGAAGGTGATGGTCACCATCTGGGGCACTTGTTGGGGTTCAATGGCACCGGGAATGCGAGTACCATCAGCAGAACAGAAACATTCAGGCAAAACACACTGAGTTGTGTCACATTCAGGAGCGCGGTTTGGATCGTCATCAACAGCTAAAAAATTTAAAATCGAACATTAAATCCACTTCGAGTTGAAAAGTTAAAGTTGATTAACTTACAGCAAGCATTTTCATCAGATTCATCTTTGCAGTCGGGTTTTCCGTTACAGAACAAATCCTTGGACAAACACTCACCATCTCCACAGGACAATTTACCATCTGGACAGATGGGTTCGTCGGTCTTGAAGATTGGAAGAGCTTTGCGGGGCTCTAGATAAAAGTAATGTGGAAATTAGATTATTTTGCACGATAGATGGCGGGGTTAATTTAAGGATCACAGTGAGGATGGATTAAGCGTGATTTTTGCTGGTGATCAAATGAAATTTAAACCTTTAGATACCAAAATAGATTGCTAATTACAACGACTCTAAATTTTTGAAACTTATAAAGTTCGTTATCAAAAAGATTTAAAGAAGATCATGCAAAATAGAAAACAAAAATATACTTATTTTTGGTAGTATCTAAGATATCGCTTGTGGAATGTAAGTTTTAGAATACGTTCCACAAGTGATTTAACACTAAAATTAGGTAAAGAAAGTTAGAATAAAGTATTAGTATACAAAAAAAAGCTTGTTAGTTATTTTTAAGACTTATATTAGGATAAGGAAGGAAGCAGAAGAGGAGGAAAAGGAAGAATTAAGGTGGGTACAAGGATTATACAAAATTCTTTTTTGTATTTAAATCGGTTATAACTGTTCTTAGTTAAGCTTGAATTTAATGGCAAACAATTGGTTAATTTAAACAACATATTAACAAAATAATTTTTATCTTCAATCCCAAACCAATATTTAAGGCATTTTTGTTTTCTTTCTAATTTTGTCTACATCATTTTTGTGGTTCTTTAGTTTAATTTTTTTAATGTGTCGTTGACTTTGATTTTTTTGAGGTTTTTGT
The DNA here is from genome assembly GCF_945859685.1 of Eupeodes corollae. Classification (NCBI taxonomy): domain Eukaryota; kingdom Metazoa; phylum Arthropoda; class Insecta; order Diptera; family Syrphidae; genus Eupeodes; species Eupeodes corollae. Next base: position 300,715,595 of record NC_079147.1, on the reverse strand, counting down.
TTTTTTTTTTAAGCTTTGGTTTGAGACTTACTTTCTTTTTCATCGCAGTTTGTAACTTTAGCCTTCCAGTCACAGGTCTGTTTGATAATATCAAAAGATAAGCCGGATGGGCATGTGATTTGTTTCAGTCCAGATCTTGTACATCTAAATTATGTTTCGGTTTTTTTTGTTTATTAAGTTATCAATTTTGATTTTATTAAAAAAAAGTAGAATTTAAAAATATTTCTCTGTAAATATATTATAAACGATAAATCGAAAACAAAAATTGTTGAGGACTTGAAACAAATTTAATTAAACATCGTTGCCAGACCCAGTATATTTTGTACTGTTTATTTGTAGTTGTATTTTTGTTAGTCACAAGTAGGAGAGTAGACATGTAGGTATATGTTTATGTATAGTATAAATATAAATAGTAAATTTTATTTTGTAAAATGCATTCCAAAGAAAAACTTCATAGGAAAAAAGTATATAAGATAATAAAAAAAAAACAATAAGTACAGGCATAGCAGAACATATAGAAATGTGGGGAAAAATCACAGGATGACATGAAAAGACATTTTGTTTGACATGCCACAACATACAAAAAACTTACTTTCAAGTTTATCACAATTTTTGACATTTGTCTTCCAGTCACATGTCTGACGTATAATGTCAAAACCTAAACCTGCCGGGCATTTTACAGTTGCAAGTCGAGTAATGCCATTTTCACCGGCATTGTCGCATCTATGTATGATGTTTTTATTTATTTGTAATATTTTTTAGTGTGTTTTTCAAATTTTTTATTGTAATTTAAGGAATTTTTGTATATTTTAATAAAAAAATTGTTTTGTGTCTATTTTGTGTATTTAACAATTTTGTTTTCAAATTACGAAATTAATTAAATTATAAAAATTTATAAAAACATACCTTACGACATCACGACAATCACCGTCGGTTGACAAACGGAAGTATTCATCTCCAGGTCTATCCTGGCAAAGTTCTTCAATTTGATTGTCATCGGGCTTTTCGTTGTCATCCTGACGTTTGACTCGTTCAGCAGAGACTATAAATAAAAGATAAGGCAGTTGTAGAAAGGGATGCAAAATGTCACATTGACTTAAAACAGTAGATGCATTTTGATAATGCAACTGACAGATTTATCAAATGTCAAACGGCAGATAAAAATTCAAGAATATTACCTCCAGTTCATGATGAGACACTTTTTTCAATCTTTTTCTATTTCAATACCAATTTTAGCATAAAAAACCTGCATCATAAAAACCACTAAATAAACAAAAAAAAACCATTTATATGCTAAAATATCTTTTTGACATTTTAAACACCTTCTATATGGTATCTACATAAATTTCCGCATAGTTCTTTTTTTAATCCGGCTATTCGAAATTTACATTCCAATAAATCCACTTTTGCTTTTATCAATAAAACTTGCTTTAAATATTGTTATTTGCTCCAAGTCAAACAAGTTACCTAATCCCTCCGCTCATTGCATATTCAAATGAAAGCGAAATTAAAATCATAAGACTACCAGTTTGACAACAAAACATCCATGATAGTGCGCTGTCATAAAATAAAGTTAAACACTTAACTAAATAAAATACAAAATCTATTAAATAACATGTGAACAAACTTGATTTTCATCTTCATCTTCTTCTTCTTTTTCATGTTCATCTACGACTCGATTGTGTTAACCCACTTTCGAATCAATAAAATCACACCAAGCGCAAACTATAAGATGAAATCGAATCTGTTAACAGACAAAGATGTTGTTGAAGAAGATGAAAACGAAATTAATGTCCCACTTTCAAGAGAAGCTATGAGGTAACAGATACCTTCATAGTATATCTATACCTATTCGTATCTTGGAGCGTCCATTTAAAATGGTTGTCTGTTAAAATTTACATAATACAAGCTTCTGTGATGTTTTTATAATTAATTTTTGTTGTTGTTGTTGAAGAGCACAGATTTTGGACACGCAAACAGTTCTACTAGAGCGTAAAACAAGTTATGTTTGCAGGCTTAAACTTTTAATTAGATCCATTATAGGCATGACTCAAAAAAATCAAATGGGGTGGCGCAACAGTCCGTTGTGAACCAGGGCCTAGTGACTTACAACTCTCAACCATTCCTGTGTGCGAGTAATGTTGTCAGGAATGGAGGGGACCTACAATTTGTATGCCGAATCCGAACGGCTAGTTTGAGAAAGCACTTTTTCATGACAAGAATTACTCTTGAAGGATTTGTCAATTCCTCGCAAGAGGCAGTACCCGCGAAAATTATTTTTTTTTTTAAATTAAGGTGGCACAGGCAGGGATTGAACCCAAGACCCCTTGCATGACAGTCCAACGCACTAACCATCATGATACAGGTACTACTATATAGGCATGACTATTCCATTGAAAACTGTTATGACAGTTCTTATGAGAACCTTTGGTGACATTGCAGAATACTGCGGCTGTCAAAATGCACATGTCTAAGTTTACTACTTTGAAGTGACAGCAAACAATTGACAGGTCAGGCCTGTTACAAACACACCTCCTGTAGAAATTTTTTTTTCAAAAACTGCATTTTAAGTTAAAAAATAAAAAATTATAATATAAATTGACAATCATAATGTTTTGTTGTCAAAAGCTTTTTATTAATCCTTTCATAGATCATTTTTGGTGGATTATCTGAGGTAAGACCTAAGTTCAAGGTTTAAGTATGTGAGCGCTAATTTAAACCTTGAACCAAGCCGATTGTGTACAATTCACACACAATACAACCACACCTTATTCGTCAAAAACAGTGACATTTATTAATTTAATATGCGTCAGCTAAAAATCATAGTTTCCACAAGTTGTTCCTTACTTAGTTCTAACTAAAGCTGCATTAAACGAAAGCGGTGGTTATAAATTACCGACGCAGTAAATAAATGCGAAAAAATGTCTAAGTGGGTGAATAAAAAAATGTAATACAAAAAATGCATGTGTAAATCAGAAAAGGTATAAAGTGTATCCTATTAAAATCTTTCGTTAAATAAAAAGATTCGTGACTTTATAAAAAAAGTAAACATTTTGCCTTATTATAATGAACTAAAAATAAAAATAAATTCTATTTGATTTATTTTATCTGCACTACAAATAAAAATCTAAATTCAAACATCGTGATCGGTCCATTAGTAATTGACACCTGTTGTTGATAATAATCTCAATTAAATTGCAGAATTCTTGTTCTCTTGCAAAAACAAAAAAGAAGTTCTCGACTAGTCTAGAAACCACCTTATCCCATAGCAACTATAGGTATAGATGCCATCATGTATCGATTTATACGTTGCAATTGCATTGGCTTGAAAGTGAATGGGTCGTCTTGTGGTTTAAGTCTTTGATTTTTGTTGTTGTTGTTATTGTTTTGCATTTATTTAAAAACATGTTTCTATTTTATTATTAACCACACAAGACTGTGTTAGCATAGTGAATTAATTGACTGAAGATGTCAAAGAAAAACCTTGAATTTTCACTTGATAAAGTACACTTGTTGCAATAAATTTAATTGTGAATGGAACTGGATTTAAATGGCGGATAAAAATTGCACAGAGTGGGAGTTATTGTAGGAGTACATAGGTGTTTGTAATGTGTATCCACCTAAATTTTACAGTCTCTTATGCCACGTTGACACTAGGAGATTTAGGTATATTTTTCTTGTTTGCATGAAATTTCACTGATGGATATAAAAAATTAACACACGTATAAGAGTAAAACATTATGAGGGAAGTGAAATTGAACTTCCTACTCTTTCACTTTGATAAAGAAAATATATATCCGCAAATTATTATTATGCAACTAGGTATAGCTAATTCAATGCAATGCAACTTTCCAACAAGTTTTTCATTTGATGTAAAACAAAATTGTGTCTCTCTTTCTTTTTCTGTCCTTTCTTTACGCACCGGCAGTTAAAAATAAAAATAAAACGGTCACTATTTAAAAAGTTTTGCACTTATTTTCACACTTTTACTTTTTTACACTTCGATTTTTTTTTCTTAAATAATAAAAATTAGATAATAATAATAATAATTTAAAGTACTTACCAAGTGCTAAACACATGAAAACCACACTTAAAAGCGGCAACACACGCGCCATCTTGCGTATGTGCTTACTGTACTTTCTGTCAGAAATTAAATAAGAAAGTTTAAACGTTAAAAAAATTTTGTATTTTATTTATTTTTTTATGTCAAAAATTTACATATGAAAAACGATATCCTTAACGGGGTGTCCGTGTGAAACTGTAAACGAGACAGCTGTAGTTGCTCAATACACAGCCACGCTTGCACTAGGTGTTGGCTAGTAGGATGAAGTTCTATTTATTAAGACCTACGTAACGCAAGTTAAAAAAAATCTCCCACCCGAATCTTTTGGAATTGCCAATTTCTTTAAGATCGCACAGAGTAGGGGCAATTTGTGTGCACACCATGTACGTGTGACTATGGTGGAATAAAAGACACCATATTACCATTGAGCCTGAGGTAATATTCCCCAACCTGTGGTTTCTTTTGATTTCTCCTCCGTGAATAATGTTTGAATGGCAAATTGTACCGTGTGGAACTTATGTCTAATCAATCTCCAGATTTTTGTTCACAAAATACCTGTTGGTCAGTTAGGTTGTTGTTGTTGGTTTCGGTTAAAAGTAGATTTAAACTCACCACAGCTGTGTATACATGAAAATTTCTTTCGATATTTCACCTTTGATCTTATGTTATAAGGTAAGGTATGCAAGAAAGAAAAAAACAAAAAACAATTTAAATTGAAAGGGAAAGAAAAGAAGTAAAATTATAAGATTTTCTTACAGAAAGACCGAGAATATACCAACAACAACAAGTCAGGCTTTGTTATTCAAACAAAGAAATACCGTCGTGTAACTTTATTGCAAGAATTAATGTGTTATTGTAAATTGTATACGGCAGTGTGGTGAAATAGTCTGATTTATTTTAAATGATAAATAAACGACTATTGGATTATTTTATTGTTTTTGAATTGAATTTTAATTGTAGCGAATTTTCTTTTTATCTTATCTTGGGTTAAATTATTTTTAAATTGTTGCGCTTTGACAGAAAGAAAAAACATTTTACCTGAATCAGTCAACACATTTTTACTTCTTACAAATAGTTTGACATTCACTCGATTCACTCAGCCAAAAACGGTTACATTTTGGTGATCATTTAAATTTTGTATTCTGGGATGTTTTTCTTTTTGTGTATCCTTGGCAGAACATGAAGCGCTATAAGGTTTCGGAAGTTAAAATAAATTAAAAACTGATTAGATCCAGACTAAATTCTGACGTTCATTCGGAATAAGTAATCAAACATTTTGCGAATTTCTGAATGTTTGCAGATTGATGTCAAAATATGTACATTAAAAATATTGACATTTCTAAACATTGACCACAGTGTTTCTCATTCCTAAGCGAATATGTGTAAATTTAAAATTTCTGTTTGAAAATAAAAGCCAAAAACTGAATTATTTATTCATCAGGAACATTGAAAATAAGTTTTTTTTATATGTACACATATGCCGTGATTACAGAGAATAATCGATTTTGACATCATAATATTATTCACCTCAAAAGTGTCAAAATAAAAACTTTTGTTAGAATTTGTTGAGTTCCCGCAATCAAATCGAGTACAATGCAAACAATTTATTTGGGATGTTTGGAGCATCTTCAAGCTCATCATTAGACATTTATTTCACAAAAATAAAACAAATAATACAAACATTTGCGAAATAAGGGTCTTATGATAAGCTTCAAACGTTGCAAAATATGTACGCACATCTAACATCGTTCTTTTTGACCTACAGTCCACTAAACAATTTTTAAATGCAGAGATGTATTCAATTTTAATCATGGTGTAGGCACTACCATTATAGGATTTCAAAGATCTGTTTCATTTCAAAATTTGTGAACTAATTGCATTGTATAGTGAAATAAGATCACCACCCTCTTTTTAGACTTGATTTGGCTCTTGCAGTTTTGATTTCTTTTCCAAGGAAAAAACCTTGAGATGTACAGTAAGAATAAAAAGCAAATACGTACAATTTGTTGGCTACCAACAATACTGAAAGTGACGTCTGTCAGTTAACTTACCCCTACTAAAACGAACCAATCATCGATTTGTGAACATTAGTTTTAACTGTTAAATATTATTATTTTATGTTAAAAATATAAAAATACTTGACAGGTTTCTTATAGAGAAATAATATTAGGTACCGATCGCTCATTTGACTTTAATGAAGCATTAAACTTTATTGTTGAACGATTCAAACATGTTTCTAAACCTACCTACCATCAAAGTCCGTTTTAACGGTTGACATTTTGAATAAAATAAAATAAAAAAAATGACAACCCACTACATTTGAATGCGTTCTATGTTTTATTTAAATACTTAAGCACTCGGCTGCTAAAGGTGTTTCCAAAAATAGAAACAACAAGGTACCTTGTATCCAATTGCAGAGACAAACCAACCAACTATCCAACCAGCCAAAATAAAAAAAAAAAACGAAAAAACACATTTTACCGGTTTAGCTGCTAGAAGTTTGGAATTTGTGGGTCCACAAAACAAGACACATGTACGGTACGAGTCGGGTATACGGTACGTACGAGTACGTGGGGTACTACGAGTATTTTTGGAGAACAGGTAGTTAAAGCTTATAGCTGGTAGGACCGGTATTTTGATTTGGGCTTAATCGTACTTCAATTGAAAAATAATAAAATCCCAATGAAAGAAAAAAAAAGATCTCTAAGCTAAAATAACCTCCCATAAAACATGCTTAAAGTGAACAAATAAAAACCCAACGGTCGCGTCGCGTCAATCGGTGATGGTGCATTAGATTTCTGAATGAATTAAACTTAAATAACGGTATTGATTGTCATCGTAAACTGACAACAAATAATACTGTATGTGGTCTGGTCAATTGTATTTTAATCAACATTTCGATATAGCATGTACTGTTCGATTTAATGGCAGGCCATCGATTTTATTTTACTAAACGATACGAGCAAAACGAGAGGGTAGGAAGAAAATAGGTTTTGGTCTCGTTCATTCGCAATTGATAAACTGACCTTAATTTGTTGATGATTATGTTCGAAAAACCATAAACACTATTAATTAAAAACAAATTACGGTTGCACGTTGGTTGTTGTCGCGTCTTTTCAGTCGATCGGTCGATTGCAGACATAGGTTTTTGGTTCTCTAAATAAATATAATAAATTAATGAATGGTCAATACTCAACACTATTTCATTTGGTCAATTTATTTACAATTCATTAAATTTTAAATTGAACATTTTAAATTGAAAAACAATTACATACGTGCTGTAGGTAAATTTATTTAGAAACTGAATTTGATTTTCTTGGAAATTTAAAAGAAAAAATATATAAATTGAGGTAAATTAAATTCTATATTTTATTGACCTGAATAAAAATCGAAGGCAGTTGTCATCGAGCCATAAACATTTTGTTTTACTTTCATTTTTATAAAATATCATAACGTAATTCCAGCTGGCAACGTCGTGCTTCGTTGTGAAGTACTTTATTTTGATGTGTTCTGTTAAAAGGTTTAATAAAATTTTATGACATACAAAAAAGCTCATTTATCTCTGGATGTTTGGTTTTTTGGTTCAAATTGGTCATTTTCAATTTTATTATTTTCGTTGCCTTGTTGAAATTGTAAAGGGTGCTTTTTTAGTTACTCGAGAACTTTCGATTATTTGTGTTTATGGTTTGACAGTTGAGAATTTCAAACTGTTTGAAAAACTTTTAATTCCGTCAGAATAACGCTTTAAAATTGTGGACACTTAATTTAATGTGCATAGAGAATTTCGTCCATCTTATGATATTTAGTGATAAAGTTGGTTTCTAGTTTAATGTCTTCATAAACAAGCAAAGTTGCTGTACTTGGTGCAAAGACAGTCCTTAAATCTTTTATGAAACAACACAATATTCATTTCAAGTGAGTGTTTGACATAGTTTACACTGTAAATCAATCAATTTGACAGATTGAGTGCCAAAAAAGTGAGTTCGCGGTAAAATAAGCTCTCGATAAAAGTTAATAAATTATTCAAAATACAGAAAATTAAAGAAAAGAAAATAGATAGTAAATCAGTTACCGTTAAATAGTTTTCTTTATAGCATTCCTTTTCAGTAAGAAATAGTTATTAGGTTACTAACTGGTAGCACAAAAAAATAGATTTCGCTTTGTACATAACCTTAAGGGTGTTGTTCAACTGGCTAATGCATAAAAGAGGCACTATAAGCAGCGTAGGCACTATGACTATTGCCGAACTGAATAGTCTCCTCGAGCGAAACTTAAGCAAACTGGCCACAAAAGACGACATTGCAACATAAGGCTATGAGATTGCTAAACGAACTAACCAAGTTGAGTGTGTTGAAAAAATTAAATCTTGATGTTGGCATCGCTGTTGACCAAGGGACTGTAGCCCACTGTTGTGGTTTTATTTACTGAAAGGAGCAAATGTTCCTAGCCCGCTGCTACTTAGCCTCCACCAGAGATTTTCTTTCATACTTATGAACTTATCGCCTATCTCATATCTCCCAAACCCTTGTAATTGAACGGATTAACGGAAAGTCTTTCTCCAGGTAGTAAGCGAAAGTGTCAAACACATTTGTGGCGACGAATTGGAAGACGCATCCCTTGGAAACGTCCTTCGTCCTTAGAGTCGTCACGAGAGTAGCCATAGTGAATTCCGGTTCCTCGCTTAACAAAGAGCGTTTGAAACTCTGGAGTATCAAAAAAGAACCGCCAGTGCCGCAAGTAGTCACGGGCTTTTATTCTCGACGTTTTTTTTGTTGCCAAGCAATTTCCTTTTGTACTACGACCAAATTTATTTCAAAATGAAATATTTGTTTTGACAGCATCCATCAGGTGTTTTGTTTACATTTATTTGAGCGCTGAATGTTTCGAAAGGTTTGTTTGTTTAGTTCAATTTTGAATTGCTACTAGCTTTCGAGAGGTTTTATATAAAACTTGTGGTTTACGAAAACTTATGGTTTTCCCAAATTGTATGGGAAAACTTGAGTTTTCGATGTAGCTTTTCGGCCAAAACCGATAGTTTCGCGAAAACTATGGATTTGGTGTGAAAAGCCTACTATACAAACGAACATTGAAGAATATTAAAAAAAGGTGAGTGTCGGGATGATAACCCGAGTCCATTGACTTTTCGAAACTATCGGAAAACTGACTGGGCTTTATACAGGAACTTATTACAGAGTTTACTAGAACCTGGACTATCTAGTCCTTCCTCTAACGCTAACGAACTTGACAACAAAGTCAATGACCTTACCTCAGCTATGAACAGATCGCTAGAAATTTCTTGTCCACTTATACACATAAGAGGAAAGAGGAAACCACAATGGTGGGCCTCAGAGCTTGATTCACTCAGGAAACTTTTCAACCGGGCCAAAGCTGCAAGACTAGCCTCTCATTGGGACTCCTACAAAGAATCCCTAAGAATCTACAAGAAGGCACTAAGGAAATCCAAGCGATCTTCTTGGCGATCCTTCTGTGGCATGATAGAAGAAACTTCTGAAGCCTCTAGGTTACGGAAAATTCTTTCAACTAATCCAGCTATGCCAAGCTGCTTGAAAAATGCAGACGGCTCCTGGACTAATTCAAGTAATGAATCACTGAACCTACTATTGGACACTCACTTTCCTGGTAGTTCTCTTACCGAAACTTGCAACAGCTTTGCACGTTCAAGTTCAAATACAACATATCCACAAGGTCTGATCACAAAGGATAAGTTACAATGGGCTCTCAACAGCTTCAAACCATTTAAAGCTGCAGGACCAGATAAAATAATACCAGCAGAATTACAAAAGACTTCTGATATAATTGCACCAATCCTTGAGGCAATTTTTACCAGCTGTCTTTACCTGGTCCATGTTCCCTTGGCATGGAGAGAAGTTAAAGTTGTTTTTATACCTTAAGCAGGTAAATGCTCCCAAGTCAATCCTAAAGATCTACGACCTATAAGCCTATCATCATTCCTTCTTAAGACCTTGGGAAGATTGACTGATATCCATTTAAGGGCACGTATCGATACAAGACTTCTGTCTTCGTCTCAACATGCCTACTGTAAAGATAAATCGGTGGAAACAGCGTTACACACTTTAGTACGCACCATCGAATATTCCCTCCATCATAAAGAGTTCACTTTGGTTGCTTTCCTTGACATTGAAGGTGCCTTTAACAACGTGGACACATCTGCAATCACATCTGCACTGACATCTCTAAGTGTAGAGAGTTCGCTTCGGGAGTTAATTCATTTAATGCTTACTAGCAGAATAATTAACTCAAAACTGGGCAACTCTTCTAGCAGACGATTCATTAGTAGAGGGACACCGCAAGGTGGTGTTCTATCCCCTCTCCTCTGGAACCTAGTGGTGAATGAAATCCTAACTAGTCTGGATGCGGAGGGTTACAGAGTGATAGCTTATGCGGACGACGTTGCTATAGCAGTTTCAGGAAAACATCTTAATATCCTAAAAGAACTCTTACGAAATGCCTTGGACAGACCAATACTTTGGGCTGATTGGTGGGGACTGGGTGTTAACCCACACAAAACCGATCTGGTCTTATTTTCGAGGAGATACAAAATTCCATTTGTCAACCCTCCTTATATTAAAGGTATCCAATTAAAATTCTCAGACGAGGCTAAATACCTAGGTCTTGACTTAGACAAAAAACTAAATTGGAAACGCAACGTACAGGAAAGAGTCAAAAAAGCTACTGTAGCTCTCTTTTCTTGCAAAAAAGCTATAGGTAATAATTGGGGTTTACAGCCCAGAATCACGCATTGGCTATACACATCGGTAATCAGACCGATTTTAACGTACGGTGTGGCAGTATGGTGGACTGCTTTAGAGAAAGGTATAAACAGGGATAAGTTAAATAAAGTCCAACGTTCAGCCTGCCTGTGTATAAGTGGATCGCACGACCCCGTCTGCAGCAGTGGACACCCTGCTCTACCTTACACCTCTTGACATATTTAGCAAACACATAGCTGCAAGTTCGCCTCAATGCTTCGTCGCAGTGGACTAACAACAACATTGGCCACTCCGTAATTCTAAGGTACTTAGAATCAATTCCAAAGCACACAGACTACACCATCCCCCAACTACAATTCGACAGGAATTTCCAGATTTCTATACCTCCCAGATGTTTTTGGGAGGATAGGACATTCTTGGAGGATTAGTCAATCCATTTTTATACATATGGGTCAAAAACAAATGAAGGTGTTGGTGGAGGTGTGTACTCTGAACGACTGAAATTAAGTCTCTCATTCCGCCTTCCCAATCATTGTAGCGTGTTCCAGGCGGAACTTTTGGCGATTAAGGAAGTCTTGTCTTGGCTCAAAGAAAACGTGATATCAACATCTGATATCCGTATTTTCTCCGACAGCCAGGCCGCTATCAAATCTCTGGACTCAGTCTCTACAAACTCTATAACAGTCTATAACTGTCGATCATCTCTAATGGAGATGGCGCAACAGTTTAATATTCACCTTTGCTGGGTGCCGGGCCATAGAGATATTCCAGGTAACTGTAAGGCAGATGAACTCGCCAGGAACGGTACAGTACAACCCATCCTACCACGTCTGGCAAGTACTGGCATACCAATCGCTACTTGTAAACTGCTACTAATGCAAGACGCTGTGAGGAGGGCAGGCACCAGGTGGACCAACATCACCACGTGTCAAGCCACAAAAAACATCTGGCCAACACTGGATTTAAAACGTTCAAGGTGCTTGCTCTCTCTAAGCAGATCGCATATAAGCTCGATAATAGGTGTCATAACCGGACACTGTCTAATAGGAAAGCACGCCATGAGACTAGGCGTATTCTCAAATGACTTTTGCAGAAGCTGTATGGACGAGGAAGAGGAAGAAACGGTTCTTCATCTTCTCTGCACATGCCCTGCTCTAGCTCGAAAACGCAAGAATTACCTAGGAGAATTCTTCTTTAACGATCTAAACGATCTAAATCATATCGTTATAATCAGCCTCTCACGTTTCATAAGGGACTCAAGCTGGTTCCATTGAGCTTAGGAGGAAGCCTCAAGATTCATGTGGTATCACAATGGGCCATTAGACTGGCCTAAGTGTGTCCGTTCCATCTTGGACAGCCACTATAACCTAACCTAACCATGCTATCCTTACTGTCAAATTTTAAGAAGTCCATTTGATTTAAAGCGAAAACTAGTTGTAACAAATAAGCCATAGAAGCGATTGACGTTGCCTGTCAATTGCGTGAGAAAGGTACGGTAGATGGTTTGGCGAATGATGACGTTATCGCCACACTAAGATTAGCGTAGATCCATTGTAGTACCCAAAGGTATTAAAATTCCCTAAAAGTGAGTGGTTGTTCTAGCCATTTAGAGGCTTTAATTAAGTCTAATAGGCTGCTTCTTCGAGTTTTTCAAGATTATTATTGAAGAAGTTGCTCTTTTTAGTTAGTGGGCTGTGTCTCCGAGACATAAAACTTCATAATAATTGTATTGTCTAAATGTGGTTCTCAGATCGTTTAAGAATCGTTTTTGGGAGTTATTTAACACAATGCAAACAAACACATCTTTTTCAAGATGGTTGCTTTTCATTGTTTTCCCTCCAGGTTGGGGGTTATGCCGTTCGTCGAGGTGACTTTCTGACCACATACACAAAAAACATTAGTTGCGAAGCACCAACAAGCCTCGGATACGGACGGATTCACTGTTGACAACCCAAGCAAACGAAATAAGGACAACGAACTTCGGATCTGTACGTGGAATGTTAAGTCCCTTTACAGGCCACGTGCAGCCAAATAATTAGCGGAAGCCCTAAACTGCTGGCGCGATGGGATGGAGCGGGCAAACGCAAACTAAAAGACTTCGATGTATACTATGGCGACTGCTACCGAAAACAAAAACTGCGTCTATTTGGGTGTGGATTTGTTGTTGGAACTAGACTCAGGCAAAAAGTCTTGAGTTTCAACAGTCTCATCTAGGCTAACGTGCCAACAAGGGCCTTAAATGCGCGCATGCCCCAACAGAGGAGAAAGACGAAGACACAAAAGACATATTCTTCCAGCTCTTGAACCAGGCTTATGAGCAGTGCCCTGGCTATGACATTAAAATTAAGAAGAAGAGAAGACATATTTGGTGGCATAATCGGGAGATACAGCCTGCACGACACTACCTCCACCTCCGGATTCAGGCTGATCGATTTCGTTGCGGGGCGTGACGTTCTGGTAGCTAGTACGCAGTTCAAAAATCTCAATATCCACAAGGGGACATGGAAGCTCCTGATCAATCACTGTCAACCAGTATCCAGTATACAGGATATCTGAACTTTCCAAGGGGCCAACATTGACTCTGACCACTACCTCGTTGTAGCCAAGGTATGGCTACGGATATCCTGGTCCAAACTAAAACAAGGAAGTTCTGTGAGAAGTTTCGACGTTAGACGGCTACAATCGCAAGAGACTACCATATCCTGCTGCCTGCATTAAGCATTGAAAACCAGTGGCAACTCTGCCTTGCAGCCATCAGAGATGCCGCCTCTGAAGTGCTAGGTTTCAAAAGGCCACCACAACGAAACCCGTGGTTTGACGACGAATGCCGGCAAGCGCACGCAGAGAAACAACAGGCATACAAAACGGCGTTGCACAGAAGGACCAGAGGGCCTCGCGAGCTCTACGAGCAGAAGAGGAGAGAGGAACACCGGCTTCTTAGATGGAAAAAAGAGAGCACGAGAAGCGCGCGATTGAGGAGATAGAGGGATGACTCAACCGGAATGAGGTTAGTTAATTTTACCAAAAGGTAAAAAAAACCTCCCAAGGGTATCAGCCACGAACCGAAGCCTGTAAAGACGATCAAGGGAACATCGTAGTAGAACCGCAGTCGATGCTGAGAATATGGATCACTTCTCCAAATTATATAACGGCGATGACGACCCGAATTCCGTTGTAAGGGAGATAGAATCACTCAACCTCGGCGGCGCAGATCAACAATTCCGCCTACCCGACCTTGACGAAGTGAAGATAGCTATATCTAAACTGAAGTCAAACAAAGCTGCTGGAGATAACGGCATCGCTGCGAAGTATTTAAAGCAGCAGGCGATGACTTGGTACGGAGCATGCACCAACTCATCTGCAAAATATGGTCGGAAGAAAGCATGCCCGATGAGTGGAATCTCAGCATAGTGTGCCCGATACATAAGAAAGGAGACCCTCTAAACTGCGCCAACTACAGAGGCATCAGTCTCCTTGACATTGCGTATAAGATCCTCTCTGCAGTGCTATGTGAACGTCTGAAGCCATTCGTCAACAACCTGATTGGTCCTTATCAGTATGGCTTCAGTCCAGGAAAGTCCACTATCGACCAAATATTCACACTACGGCAAACATTGGAAAACACCCACGAGCTTCAAATCGATACCCACCATTCTTGATTAATTTTAAAACCCTGTCATACGCGGTTCATAGGGAAGAGCAATGTCTAGTTTTGGCATCCCTGTCAAACTTATCCGTTTGTGCAGAATGAAGATGGAGAATGCACTCTGCTTTATTAATTGCGGAAAAGATCTCACCGATGCATTTTATGCACCGATGATATTGACATAATTGGAATATCAAAGCGTGATTTCAGTGGAGCGTTTTTGAGCATTGCTACGGAAGTGAAGAAGATGGGTTTAGTGGTCCAAAAGGCAAGACCAATTATATGCTGTCATAAAAAAAGGACATTGAACGACGACGTCTTGGAAAAAACGAATAAAACGTCAAAATGGACAGTTTTAACTTCTAGGTAGTTAAGCACTTTCTCTACCTAGGCACTGCTATAATTTCAGACAACGACACCAGCGCTTAAATTGAATAAGGAATAATAGTAGCTTCTTTGGACACTCATTATCCCGGTTTTCATTTATGGCGCTGATGACTGAACCCTGGATGCTTCGAGAGAAAAACTTTTCGGGTGATTTTTGATGCCGTACGCATAGATGGAGAATGGAGGAGAAGATATAACGACGAACTGTACGGGCTGTACAGCGACACTGACCTAGTTAGCAGAATTAAAGTCCAACGACTTAGATGGCTAGGTCATGTAGAGCAAATGGACATTAACGCTCCAGCCTGGAAGGTCTTCGAATCCAATCCCGAGGGATGGTGCAGTAGAGGAAGACCGCGACTCAGGTGGTGCACTCAGGTGAGTAAAGACCTCAACCAACTTGGCGTGCGAATCTAAAGACAGCTAGCTAGGAAACGATCTGGCTGGAGACGCATTGGTTGAAGCCAGGGTATGCCCCGGACTGTAGCACCACCTTAAGTTAGTAAGTAGTAGGCTTTTCATTTTCTCCCAATCCATTTACTTTACGAAAAAAAGTGTGAAACTATAGTTTTAGAGTAATTTGCAAAATAGTGTGCTTGACATGGACTCTATGAGATTTTGTATTAAATTTTCCAACACTTTATATTATACAGTATTCTGAAAGACAGTATCTCGCTGCCCTTAAAATTAGTTCTTGAAAAAAAGTCAGCTTTTAAAAAATGTTCTTTTCACATATTTCTAACTGTAATTTTCTTAAAATTCCGAAATAAATCGGCTGCTGGAATTGCTTCAAGCTGTTGTCGAGCAGAAAAACAATGTTCACATTCCACATATTTAAAGGTAATGGACTTAAATATGTTGACATACTAAAAGCAAATTCTTTTAATTATAACTTGTGGAATTTTATTCTACACAACAAATTTAATAACAAGTGTTTCATAAGCAGATAAGATAAGTTAAACAACTTAAAGTATCATCGTTGTTAGTCTAATAATTGCAAGAAAAACCACTTAATTGTGCAGACTGTCGACGTGCGTCGTCGAGTAAACTGCACTACCGACTACGACACACAACTCAAAATTCAAATAACATTTTTGCACCTACAATTCGATCAGACTTTATACATTCTATAGAAATAATTTATGCCAAAATTAGATACACAAGATGAAATGTCAACATGCCAAAGAAGTTATAATGTAGATTCTCGTGGTCTCCGTTCTCGTAGTTGTCTCCGTCGTCGTCGCATAATCTATACTCTATACCCAAGATAGCAAAAAGTATGGCTTTGCCCGGCTTGGCACTGTGGAGGCGCGGGAGTTGGTGCGGGTGAAAACTGATGAAATGGCATTCGCCACCAACCAAGCCGAGAATTCCCCAGAAAAATCCACCATCAGCATCATAAGCGGCAACAACTCCCCCAAGGTGAACCTCTGTGCCAGCAGCAATCGGGCGTCAAACTGCATTACTATCGCCAACTAGTCGTCCGAACTGCCGTCGCTCGTTCGCGTTCGTCGCCACCGTCTTTCACCGTCACCGCTGCGCTGTTGCCTTAGCCATCCAAGTTGTTGTCGTAGTCGTCGCGCCGTCTTTATACGCAAACATGGCAGCAACATTATAGTGCAGTGCAGCACTAGTCCCAATACCCCTTCGTCACCCCAACTTTCCCCCCATATTGCGAACAGTTCACTTGAATGTGGACCAACGACAGTACTGGCAATTCTTTGGTATAAAGCTGAAGCCGAAGCTGAAAAAAAATAAAAATAAAATTGTAAAAGTTGAATGTTGTTCCATTCGAGGGTAAAACTAGCACCAAAGGAGTGAGAGTGAAGGAGTGCAATACCCATACCAACCCCTCCCCACTCTTCCTTCACTAAGAAGATATACAGAGAGGAATTTGTGTTCTTGAGGCGTGTTACGTGCACTTTGGGCTTCCTGCTTGAATTGCTTCATGAGTCTTTGAGTCTTGAGGGAATAAATTTAGCCATAGCCTGGCCTGATGGTGTTTTGCTTTGTTGCGCCTTACGCGCGACTTGTGATGTTTGTCAGTCAGTGTGGAGTGGAGTTGTTGGAGACTTTGGACAGGGGGGGAGATCCACAAGCACCCATCAAGTATTCTGATAAATGAGTATAAAAAAATACTTAAGCTACTTGGAAGTGATGATGGTGCGATAATTGTCGTGGTCTTTTGAAATTGGTTAAAAAAAACCTAGGCTAGGTAGATTCCTAGCTCGAGCGATCCTATAACCATCAGTCTCAATGATGTATTATAGATATTCAGGCAAACAAATGGCACAAGAGTTGAGTTAAGTTGCAATTTGCTGCTTCGAGGGGGGGGGGGGATTGCAATGGAATAGGTGGTGTGACATTTACAACAAGACCATGTATCTAATCATGGAAATTGTTAGAATAGCGCAATGTTTTGAAATATTGTTCATTATTTATAAGAGTTTCTGCCTTTTTTGTGTTTCAATATACAATTGTTGGAATAAAGAGACTCCAAGCGACGACGATGCTGTGATGACAGTTGATGAGATAAATATTGTAACTATTGTGTATTTGGTGCAATAGAAACTCCTCTTGGCTAAGAAATACAAGTTGTATTTGATGTCTTCAAGTATAGTGAGAAATTAACAAAATTATTTGTGGCATGCAGCAGGACTCCACATTGTCACCTCTCTTCTTTCTTAAATACTTGTTATTATCAACCTTTTTTTATGTGGGGACAGCTGTCACTTTTGACACTATCGACTTTTGACATTAAAGTAATAATTAATAACACTTAATTAAAATTTCAAATCCGGTTTGTAGACAATCACATACTGCAAGAGGGAAATCGAAGAAGGAGTGGCATAATACGGAGTGTGAAAAGGTTAGAAAGAAATCATTTGGGTGGCTAAGAATATTCCGAAAATTTAACTATCCAGTTCTGAAAAAGCATTACATTGAAGCAAGCAATTTCTACAAGAAAATCTGCAAGGAAAAAAAAATAAGGTACTATGAAACTACGGCCCTAAAATTGGTATGCTGCAGAGGCACAAACGAATTTTGGAAGGAGATAAAACAAATTAACGGTAAAAGTCTCCAAATCAGCAATAATCTCTCGATACCCTTACTGCGAGAGCACTTCCAGAATCTTTTAAATTCAGTTTTGGTTGCTCCAGCCATTTTATATGCAAAACCGTTTACATCTGAGGCTATTCTGAATTCGCCTTTTACAGATGAAGATGTACGTCTGACAATGAACAAACTTAAAGATGGAAAAGCACCCGGATCTGATAGAATCACGGTAGAGCTTTTGAAATTTGGAACGGTAGACCTTGGCAAAAAACTTACAGAGGCCTTCAATGAAATTTTAGAAACCGGAAATATACCACAGCAGTTTAAGGAGGCAATTTTGTTCTCTATTCATAAAAAAGGAGACATGTCAGAACCAAAAATTACCGCGGAATATGCTTTCTCAATGCCGCATACAAAATCTTTGTGTCAGTTTTGAACAATCGTGATAACATCTTTATCTTAAGATGTTTGCAGGAAGTTTATACGTATTATTCGTTGGGAGCCTTCGACACACTCGATAGAAGAGCGTTGTTTTACAAACTATATAATGCCGGAATGACATCAAAGTTTGACAGAGTCTTGGAAAACCTTTATGATAAAAATCATGCTACAGTATGAAACGGTTATGAAATGTCGGAATGGTTTGAAAAACCAACGTGATGGTCTTTAAAAAGGGCTCTGGCAGAATGTCCAGGAATGAGCAGTGGTACTTAAACAGGGGCAGCAAACGAGAGAGGGGGGGAGAGGTGTTTCCACTAAGGCACCTCTCCTTATCCAGGCGGCAGCGGACGAATTCTCGAGATAGAATCAACGGTGGCGTCTACAGTTCCAGTAAGGTTGAACTACTTAGTGAACACCTTATAGGGCTTCTTCGACATATTCGGCCCAGGCCTATAAGGAGCGGTTCATCCGGCTCCCCTTCCTTGGAGTTATACTTAGGATCTGGCCCTCCAGGTTGGGGGTTGTGCCGTCGGGGTGACTTCCTGGCCACGTAAAAACATCATAGTTTCAAAGCAACAACAAGCCTCGGATACGGACGGATTCACTGTTGACAACCCACGCAAACGAAATAAGGACAACGAACTTCGGATATGTACGTGGAATGTTAGGTCCCTTAACAGACCACGTGCAGCCGAACAATTAGCGGAAGCCCTAAACTGCTGCAAGGCAGATATTACAGCCATCCAAGAAGTGCGATGGGATGGACCGGGCAAACGCAAACTAAAAGACTGCGATATCTACTACGGCGACTGCTACCGAGAACAAAGACAGCGACTATTTGGGTGTGGATTAGTTGTTTGGAACTAGACTCAGGCAAAAAGTCTTGAGTTTCAACAGTGATTTGTCGCATCACGACAATCCGCATCAAGGCTAAATTCGCTAATATAAGCCTAATATGCGCGCATGCCCCAACAGAGGAGAAAGATGAAGACACCAAAGACATATTCTTCGAGCTCTTGGACAAGACATATGAGCAGTGCCCTGGCTATGACATTAAAATTGTCTTAGGAGATTTTAATGCCAAGCTAGGAAGAGAAGACATCTTTGGTGGCATAATCGGGAGATACAGCCTGCACGACACCACCTCCGACAACGGATTCAGGCTGGTCGATTTCGCTGCGGGGCGAGACGTTTTGGTAGCTAGTACGCAGTTCACGCATCTTAAAATCCACAAGGGGACATGGAAATCTCCTGATCAATCAACCGTCAACCAGATTGACCACATTGCGATCGACGCACGACACTTCTCCAGTATCCAGGATATCCGAACATACCGAGAGGCCAACATTGACTCGGACCACTACCTCGTTGTAGCCAAGGTACGGCTACGGATATCCCGATCCAAGCCAAAACAAGGAAGTACTGTGAGAAGATTCGACGTTCGACGGGTACAATCGCAAGAGACTGCCATGTCCTTTTCCGATCGAGTCTTTAATAACCTCCTAAGGAGTCCTATGCTTCCTGCATTAAGCATTGAAAACCAGTGGCAACATTGCCTTGCAGCCATCAGAGATGCCGCCTCTGAAGTGCTAGGTTTCACACGGCCACCACAGCGAAACCCCTGGTTTGACGACGAATGCCGGCAAGCTCACGCAGCGAAACAAGAGGCATACAAAACGGCGCTGCACAAAAGGACGAGAGCTGCTCGCGAGCTCTACGAGCAGAAGAGGAGAGAGGAACACCGGCTTCTTAGACGGAAAAAAAGAGAGAATGAGAAGCGCGCGATCGAGGAGATAGAGGGATGTCACAACAGGAATGAGGTTCGTAAATTTTACCAAAAGGTAAAAAAAACCTCCCAAGGGTACCAGCCACGAACCGAAGCCTGTAAAGATGATCAGGGGAAACATCGTTGTAGAACCGCAGTCGATGTTGAGAATATGGAAAGACTACTTGTTCAAATTGAATAACGGCGATGACGAACCGAATTCTGCGGTGAGGGAGATAGAACCACTCAACCTCGGCGACGCAGATCAACAATTCCGCCTACCTGACCTTGACGAAGTGAAGATATCTAAACTTAAGTCAAACAAAGCTGCTGGAGCTGACGGCATCGCTGCCGAACTATTCAAAGCAGCAGGCGATGACTTGGTAGGGAGCATGCACCAACTCATCTGCAAAATATGGTCGGAAGAAAGCATGCCCGATGAGTGGAATCTCAGCATAGTCTGATACATAGGAAAGGAGACCCTCTAAACTGCGCCAACTACAGAGGCATCGATCTCCTTAACATTGTGTATAAGATCCTCTCTGGAAAAAACCCAGGAACTTCAAATCGATACCCACCATCTCTTTATCGATTTTAAAGCCGCATATGACAGCATCTATGGGCAAGAGCTCTACCGACCAACCTAGTTATGGCATCCCTGTCAAACTTATCCGTTTGTGCAGAATGACGATGGAGAATGCACGCTGCTCTATCAAGGTCGGAAAAGATCTTACCGATGCATTTGATGTCAAAAAAGTTTTTAGACAAGGCGATGCACTGTCATGCGACTTCTTCAACATCGTTCTGGAAAGAATTGTGCAAAACTCAACCGTCAACACTAGAGGCACAATCTTCCAAAGATCCATCCAATTACTCGGATACGCAGATGATATTGACATAATTGGAAGATCAAAGCGTGATGTCAGTGGAGCGTTTTTGAGCATTGCGACGGAGGCGAAGAAGATGGGTTTAGTGGTCAATGAGGGCAAGACCAAGTATATGCTGTCATCAAAAAAGGAAACTGAACGACGACGTCTTGGACAAAACGTCACCATGGACAGCTATAACTTTGAGGTAGTTAAGGACTTTGTCTACCTAAGCACCGCTATTAACACAGACAACGACACCAGCGCTGAAATCGAACGAAGAATAACTCTTGCAAATCGCTGCTTCCTTGGACTTAGAAGGCAATTGAGAAGTAAAGTCCTCTCTCGAGCATGTAAAATCACCATCTATAAGACACTCATCATCCCGGTTCTCATTTATGGCGCTGAGGCCTGGACCCTGTCAAAGAAAGATGAGAGCGTCTTAGGATGCTTCGAGAGAAAAATTCTTCTGGCGATTTTTGGTCCCGTACGCATAGATGGAGAATGGGGAGAAGATATAACCACGAGCTCTACGGGCTGTACAGCCACAACGACCTAGTTAGCAGAATCAAAGTCCAACGGCTTAGATGGCTAGGTCATGTAGAGCGGATGGGCATCAACTCTCCAGCCCGGAAGGTCTTCGAATCCAATCCCGAGGGACGGCGCAGTAGAGGAAGACCGCGACTCAGGTGGCGCACCCAGGTGGGAGAGGACCTCAACCAACTTGGCGTGCGAAACTGGAGACAGCTAGCTAGGGACCGAGCTGGCTGGAGACGCTTGTTGGTTGAGGCCCAGGTCCGCCCCGGACTGTAGCGCCACCTTAAATAAGTAAGTAAGTACTTAAACAGTGAAACGATCGAAGTTGTGAGAGCCTACAAATATCTTGGTGTGATTATAACCAGCAATCTAAACATGGAAAATCATTTAAAAGATAAACTTATAAAAGCTTAAAGTGCTATTAGCGCGACTTGAAAGAAATGCTGCGGAAACAACTTAATTTCACATAGTGGTAAATACAAGGTTTTCTTTGCAGTGGCGGAATCCGTGATGATGTATTCAGCACAAACTTAGGATTTTGAAAAATATGAAACGGTTTAAAAGTTGTTGAGATTTTATATAAAAAGATGTTTCCAGCTATACCGATCAACACACCGAACTACATGATAAACATCGAAACTGAATTGTCACCCCTGTTTATCAAAACACTTAAGTTACATGTTGACTATGTATTGAAAGTGCTTAATATGCCAAGTGGAAGATTGCCAAAAGTAATAGCATTGTATACGATCCAGAAGAAGGGACTTTGGTAGGAGAAACTAATGAAGCTTGCAGACTATTGTGATTTTAACCTGAATTTAAGCCATCACATAAATGACAAAAAAGTAGTAAAAGATGCCCTCTATGACTTAGTATCTAAAGTTGATGAAAAATATAGGGTTGACTGTATCAACATGGCGACGTCTTCAGTTCATAGATCAATCTACAGCATACTGAGCCATAACCATGAACAATAAATTAAAAAAGAGGCTGGGATGCGACCCACACTGAAAACTTCAGATCTCATCTGTCGATTTGTCTTGATTAAAAGTTTGTAGGTTTTCGTGTTGGATTAAGAAAGTTGTCAGTTAAATTATTCTTTAAAATTTTAAAATTACCAACTATATTTTTTCATATAAAGAAAACGAATTTTTACCAATTTTAGAAGCATTTCTTAAATTTTTACAATTTGGATGAATGAAATTAATTTGAGATATATCAAGAACCGAACATAAATTTTTACCAAATTTGTGTACTATTTTTTGTAGATTTAATCTTTGTATAAAAAAAACAGACTTTTGGATTTTGATAAAAAGAAACTATTGAAAACAATATTTTCTGTGGAATAAAAAAAGTTTGAAGATATTTTTAATTTTTGAAAAACTATTTAAGTCTAAAGTAAATTTTTAACAAGTTTTTGGTTTTGTTTTTTTTAGGTTTTTATTTTTTGTAAAAAAACTGTCAATTACATTTTTCACAAAATTTTACTGAATGTTGAAAACAATGTTTTGTTATGAGTTAAAATTAGTTGGAAGCCATAGTCTCAAATATTTAAAAGATATTTGTGTCGAAAATCAATTCTGTTAAATTTTCTTTTAAGTTTTTATTTTTTGTAGAAAAAAAACTGTCAGTTTGATTTAACTTAAAATTTTACCAAATGTTGAAAACCTTATTTTTCGTTGCACAACATTGTTTTGGAAATAAAATCAGTTTTTATTCGTAAAGTTTTCGAGGTGACAAATATTTTTTTTCAGTTGTTTTTGATTTATAAAAAAACCGTTAATTGGACGTTTTTCCAAAAATATAAGCAAGTAATTCAAAATTGGTGCTATTTTCTCCATTGAGCACCTGGATTATTTCCGCTTCTATTAACCAAACTTTCTCAAGGAAGGCCATCCTAAATTCCTTTAAACTCGGACATCTGCCCCAGAGAAGAAGTGCTGGATGTTTTCTTCCTTCTCTTAAGCTGCACACAGTACATAATGATGATTCGTTCTGGCCAAATCCTTTTCCATTAAGCTTGATTAAATCACATCTTGCCTTAAAAATCCAGGTGATCCTGTTCAGGTTTTCTTGTTGACCCTCTGATTTCAACAGCCGCAATAGATCATTGCCTTTTTTGATCCAATTAGTTTGTGAAATATTTAGATCTCTCATCCCAACGCATTCCAAAACAATATCAATCCCTTTACCTAGAAAAATGTTTCCCTCAAAAGAATTTTTGTTAGCTGATGCGGTAGTCTTGTTTCACTGTATTTGCATATTGTTTTTTATGTATATCTGACGTGAAGATCTAGGGTATAATAATGTCCGTCCTCCGCCCAGTTTCCTTTGCCAAATAGGAGTTTGGAGAAAATGTAGGTAATTTTAAAATTCGTTTCAAAAAATAGCGTTGAAGTTTATCCACTTCTTCGAACATTCCAAAGCCCCAGATCTGAGCACTGTAGGTTTAAATAGCTCTACAAACCGCCTGAAATAGTTTCCATTTGGTTTTTGAGTTGATATTTTTTTGCTAGAAAGCATTGCCACGCCGAGTTTATGCTGTTCTTGGCTGCAGTGTTTCTCTTTTCTAAGTGCTTTGAGAACGACATCTTTGGTGAAAGTAAAACTTCTAAGTAAGATTAGTTTTAGACAATTCGAATTCTTTCTCCATTAAATGTCCAATTTTCTTGACTAGATAATCTTCCACCATTTCTAAACACCATTATCTCAGATTTAGATAAATTTACTTCTAGGCTCCATTAATGCAGTACCATTCCAGTTGCACTATCATCTGCTGCAAGACCGTGACATCATCTGCCAGAATAACCATATCGTCTGCATGAAGCAGCAACCTAAAGATTCATGCAAATCGTTTAGGTATATATAGTGCGAAAGGCAACAGTGATAGCAAGCATCCCTGTTTGACTCCAAAAAGTGTCTCAAAATATTCGGAGAGCTCTTCTCCCGTCCAAACGGCTGATTGTCTGTTGGAGAATATGGCTTCTATCAAGTTAACAAATTTGGTCGAAACTCCTATTGTGTGTAGTTTGTTGATAAGCAATTTTCTTGAGATTTATATCAAATACAGCTTTCAGATCGACAAAAAATGCATACACCTTCTTTTTTTGTTTCAACTTTAGATGAACGATTGATATCAGATTATAATGTTATCCACCGTCGAATATTTTTTCCTAAAGCCCGCCTGAAATTCTGCTAGTATATCATTTGCTTTCACTCATGAGTTTAGCCTTTTGTTGAGAATTCCCATTATAATCTTGGCCATACAATTCATAAAGGAGATTTCTTGTGAAACCAAGTAGATTCCTTAAGTAATCAACAACCACATATAAATATAAACGTAAAAAAGAAATATCAGAAAATAAATTTTAGGGTTAACGAACGGAACCTTTCGAGCTTTTTTCGCCGAAAAATCGTTGATGATTTCGTTAAAATCCAGTTCTGGGAGTAAATCGCTTTCAATGGTCAGGAAAAAGAGCTTCGATAGACGGTTTGTCCTATCGTGCCTGTTTTTTATAATTTTCATTTTTGAAAATGAACGCACTCTAGTGCAAGTTGTTACAATCAAAACCAAATTCATTCTCAAAGCAATTTCTGATAGTAGCTCTTAAAATTTCGATTTTTTAGGATTTGGTAGTAAAATAGTTCCAACGATTGATCTATTCCATAGGCCCTTTAATTTTTGTATGAATCAATCAAAGACACAAATTAAACCAACTCATTACCAAGACTAGGCCCCAAATCATCCGGATACACTTTCACCAATGCCTCTGCTGCAGCGTGTACATTTTTTTTGGGCTGCTTCCTTGTATTTATCAAAACCATTTCGTTTGGATTCCACGAAGGATTTTAATAATTTTAGTGCACGCATTACCGGTTCAAGAATCATTTTCGGGTCTTGCAACATCTTGTTTGTAGCGTTGAATAGCTCCAAGATATCGTTCCAAAATGTTGTAAACAAAGTGGTTTCGAGACCACTCATCTTCTGTATTAGGTGCGATGCTTCAATACTCACGATGGTTTTTTGCTCTTTATTGGAAGATGTGCTGGTTAGAGCTTCTTTTATTTCCGAATAGCCGTTGACTATGGCTTTCGTAGCTTCAGCTCGACAAGACCAACGAATGTCACTGAGCTTTTTCAAGACTAAAAACTTGACACTTTTCTTCTCCGATAATTTCTCAATCAGAATCCTATGCCCCTCTGTACTGGCTGTGAAATACGTGTAAGAATTCTGCACGAATTCTGCACGAATTAAACAGCCGATGGACAAGAGTTAGCAGCTGCCTTCCCCACTAATTTTAGAGAATGACCACAACAACGTACAAACGCCTATAAATGATATGTTCTCCAAAATAAGAGCCCGCATACCCTTGTATTTGTCACTCATGTTTGCAGCATTTTTTCATTTGATTTTAATATTTCACTGATTGAATGACTGGAGTGAACAAATATAGATCAATTATTTCTGTTATTTAAGCTTAATATAATTAAATAATCATGTACAAAGTACTGTAAGCTTTATGTAAAGGTAAAAGAGCAAAAAAAAATAAATTTCAAAGGAAAAGATGTTTACTAGTTTACTAGAAGGAGTTTGAAAAAAAAATTCGAAGGCCCCCCGCCACGGTTGCCCTCCCCACAATCCGGCAATAGCTACACCAATGGAGTGGGAGCTAACCAAATGTGGCTTTTCTGAAAAAAAGAATGGGTCTAAAGTTTACACCTAAGGTTGGTTACGGGAGAGTTTAAGGCTTATAGAGTTTGGATACCAAGCAAGCTAAGTGTAATGAGAATTAGAGATTTCTGAATTGTTCATGGTGTACCATGTAGCGCTGTACGGATGTCGTCTAGGTCCATATTGTTCACTTTAGACCATAAGAAATTAGTTATCATCATACTGCAGCGCTCGCTGTTTACGGAAACGCCATTTCCAAAAAAGTACGGACCAATTCCGCCGGCACAAACACATACCAAACGGTAACTTTTTGAGGTGAGGATAAGGATATCACCTGGTGAACCCCGTGTGGGTTGGTGTCGTTGTTGAAGTCTGCGAAAGACCGAGTTCTTGTGCACGGTGAGGAATAGACTGCCTCGGGTTGTGCTGTATACTTTCACGAACCGCGCTATGATCTTTTCTTTCTTTCGTCTCAAATTTGGCCACAAAAAGTTGAAAAGTCGACTGTGAAGGGTCACCTCTTCTACCGTGAAATCGGCGCAATGTGCGCAACGTTTACTTTAACGAATACATATTTTGATAATAAAGTTTTATCATTTGAACATGCATTTCAATCGTGTAACTTGCCATGATGATTTGGCATAAGCAACTGAATAATAAAAAAAAGATTTGACAGATGTCACCAAAATAAAATGGCCACCACAGGGCGCCAAAATCTACCCCCACCATTTGAAAAACCCTTTACATCAAATAAGATAAGCAATACTCCAAAAACCGTCAATGAAATCGTTTCTAAAGTTACAATGCATGAATAGTTAGAAATTAACAAATGCATTATGGTATGGGACAGGGCACCACAATGTCTCCGCCTTTTTTTAACTTCCCATAGGAAGTTATTGTAATGGGTCCGATTTGTCAAATTGAAAATTTTGACATTTCTCGACGTTTCAAGGTCCCTAGAGTCGAAATAAAAGATTTTTAGAAAGATGTCTGTGCGTGCGTGTGTACGTACGTTTGTACGTCCGTACGTTCGCGACGTTTTTTTCGTCGTCCATAGCTCAAGAAACAGAAGAGATATCGACTTCAAATAAATTTTGTTATACAGATAATAAGGCAGAAAGATGCAGAAAGGGCTCTCAACAAAATTGCGTGGGTGTTTTTTTTTACCATAGCAGTTTGATAAAAAGGTGAAAACTTTGGTTAACCTTAAATATCTTACGAACCAAAAACGCTAGAGACTTGAATTAAATTTTATATAATATAGTGTAACGTGATATCAAAGAAGTACATTTTTTGAAAAAAATCCATCGAAAAATCGAATTGACAGTTTTTTTTATAAAAAATAAAAATCTAAAAAAAACATTACTCAGAGTTGGTAAAAATTGAATATCGATTTAATATCTTTTCAAAAACTTGAAATTTAGGCTTCAAACATATTTTATCTTA
The DNA here is from genome assembly GCF_945859685.1 of Eupeodes corollae. Taxonomy (NCBI): domain Eukaryota; kingdom Metazoa; phylum Arthropoda; class Insecta; order Diptera; family Syrphidae; genus Eupeodes; species Eupeodes corollae. The sequence continues at coordinate 300,687,963 of NC_079147.1, read as the reverse complement.
CAGGAAATATTGTTTTCAACATTCTGAAAAATGTTGAGAAAAATCGAATTGACCGTTTTTAACAAAAAATTAAAAACCTAAACAAAATTTAAATTGTTTTCGATATTCATTAATTTTTATATAAAAATCCAACAGTCCGTTATTTATAAAAATAAAATCTACAAAAAATAGTACCTACGCAAATTTGGTAAAAATTTATACGAGTACATATAGACAAATTTTAAGCAAGACAAATCGAAAGACGGGATGGGAAGTTATCAGTGTGGGTCGCATCCCAGCCTCTTTTTTCATCTTTGATATCACCCTGAACCAAGTTAGATAAAAATCAGTTAAAAATTATATTTAAATTTCGAAATCCGACAAAAAACTTAAGAAGTAATTTTTTAATGCTTATGTAACGAGTAGATAATTATCTCTTCCCTAAGTCCAATTCAGATCAAGAGTTTATATTTTTAATAAAGCTACACAAAGTTGGTTAACTTTCAATTGTTTCTGTTTAGCAAAGTGGGTATGTTAAAAGAATGTTATCGGTACTCAAATTGTCGAACATCTTTTTTCGTTACCGAAAAATATGACCAAGTGGAATAAAAAATTTACATTTGACCAAGTAAACAAATAATGACCAAATTTGGACACATTTGACGAATGTGGCAACCGTGATTGGAATTGTCATTCAAAGCAACCTCGAAGTACGCCCAACGTTACGCAGACGTGTTGTGTTTCAGCCATAAAGAATTGAGGCCAGCTTCAAGCTCGCTTTAACACATGAAGTAGTCTATGAACAAACCCCCGCCTTAAAGCAATTGTTAAATGAACTTTTTGTATAAAATCTCAATTTCCAGGTATTTTCTAAACATTAACTGATGTTATTTAAACGCTTGATTTTCACAAAACTTTCTTCTATTTGTGTTTATTTTTTAATTATTATTCTTACAGGTCTTCTTTTAGTTGTACCAATTTTTAAATACAAAAATCTACCGATGCGTTTTCTTGGGAATTTTCTACTATACTATTTATAGAATGCCAAAAAAATGCTCCAATGCTCAAAAACCGTCAATGAAATCGTTTCTTAAGTTACAATGCATGAATAGTTAGAAATAAACAAAATTAATTATGGTATGCCACAGGGCTCCACACTGTTACCACCTTTCTCTCTCATATTCATATTAAAACATTTAACTACCTGAGTCTTATAGAGTTTTTCAAGCAGACATTAAATTTTAATAAGCAAGGGCTATTTAAGCAGTTGTCACTTTTTAAGCTGTATTCTTTTGACATTTGACGATATTTTGGACATTTTTTACAGTCAAATTTCTTAACCAGTTCTCCTGGCCGTGGTATTTCTCGACATAAAAGATGGATTTTACGAGATTATTTTTGTAGTATCGAACTCAAAATTCTTATTGGAAAGCATCCGTGAGTGGAGCTGTTTTTAATAGAATTTTGAAATGCTTTTTTTTAATTCTAAAAAGTTTATAGGAAGACCTTTTGGCTCACTGATGTTGTTACCAAAAATATGATACAAAGTGGATTCTGTGCACTCAACTTCATCAAGCTCACTCTATAACTTAAAAAACATTCTTTAATCTATGAGTATACATACTTACATAGAGTACTCACTATTTACATACGCCTTGATTGATGAAGGTAATATTCGTTTACCTGAGGAAATGAACAAAAAAACTACCTTTTACCTATATTCAATTTCAATTTCCACTTTCCAATCAGGTTTATTTTTTTTTGTATTTATTGCTAAAAACAAATAGGTAAGTACTTCTTTTCTTCCGTGTTGATTTTAATTTCCTTCCTGTTCTAAGGTTAAACTTCTAGTTTTATTGAGAACTTGGAAATTATGGAAAATATCTGCATACAGATATATTTAAAGTACTGCTTAAGAAATTTTAATCTCTATATTTCTGTATATTAATCTAAGACAAAAATAATATTTCCTTATTGAAATGTTGGGTGCATATACATAAATCAAGCTCTATGACCACTCCCGGATGTTATTTCAGTTTAACAAAGGAAATCAATCATATATATATATTTGTAGACATGAAGACCTTACCTTCAAGGTCTTGCACATAGAACAATGTTGTTAGTACAAGTATTTTCTTTAAGTGCGATGGAATTCTCAGAAAATGGTATGATTTTAACTTTAAAGTGGATGGATTTTAAAGAGTGTGATCCTATTTTCGAATTGTTGTGAATCAAAATAATTTACAAAAAAGAGGCTGGGATGCGACCCACACTGATAATTTTCCATCCCGTCTCTCGATTTGTCTTGCTTTAGAGTTTGTAGGGTTGGATTAAAAAGTTAGTTGTTATTTTTTCTCTATTGTTCAAATAAGACGAAGTTTAGTTTGAAAATCTAGTTTTGTCGAAAACCAATTTTTACCAATTTTAGTAACATTTCTTATATTTTTAGACATTTTTATTTTTTGTAAAAAAAACTGTCAATTCGTTTTTTTCTCAAAATTTTACTGACCATATTTTTTAAAAGCTTAAAGTAGTTTAAAACCAATATCTCAATGTTTTGAAAAGATATTTGAGTCGAGAACCAATTTTTACCAACTTTTATTAATTTTTTTGTTCAGATTTGTGTTTTTTGTAAAAAAAACTGAATTTGATTTTTCTAAAAATTTCTGAGAATGTTGAAAACCATATTTCTTATAAGTTAAAATTAGTTGAAAGCTATACAGGCCAATTGTGCTATTCATCGGGGTTAATTGTACTTGAATTTTCACTAACTATTATTCTGGTATTTATTCGAAGTGAATCTTTGTGTGTCGGTAACGTCGGTAACACTGCGCGGTATTCTTCTATTCACGTGAAAGCATTAATTCTATACAATTCATATCCGCATATAAAATTCAGCGGATTTTTCATTTGATGTCTGGTTTGTAAATTTTTCTAAGCAAAATGTAAGTGAAAAAAATTTTAGAGGAAGGAAGACACTTCTTAACATTTCTTCCGAAGCTCTCTGTTTGAGAATTCTCTTATTCCTGTGCTTACATTTGGAATAAGAAGTCCAATACTGCCCATTTCCAAAAATTATACAAATTAATCTGTTTTCGTGGATTGATTAAACTTAATTTTTGTATGAATCAAAACAATTTATTCAACTTTAGCAAGATTTTTACATGAACAGCTGTTATTTGAATGTCAAATTGGTTTAGGATAATGTAGTTCACCCGATGGAAAGCATAATGCAAAGGCAGTGTGAAAGGGAATGGAATATACGATCCACGGGAATAGCAGACTAGGGCTTATAATCTCAAAGTTTTGAAAAGAAATTTGAGCCGAAAATCAATTTTTACCAACTTTGAGTATTGTTTTTTTTTTTTTAAGTTTTAATTTTTTATAAAAAAAATTGTCAAATTTTTATTTCATTTTGTTGATCTATAAAAAAACTGTTAATTGGATTTTTTCAGAAAATATACGTGTTTTCTATCAAATTATAATATATTATATAAAATTTAGTTCAAGTCTATAACATATTTGGTTCGTAAGATATTTAGGGTTAGCCAAAATGTTTTTTTATCGAAATTTATTCCCTTCAGTCTTGACGGATCTGTCCTTCCTTCAATTTCCAGGTCATTCAATACAAGGGACCGATTTTGATTACTTACCTGCTTCACTCATCACAGTGCCTTAAGGTTTCCATTTGTTCTTAGACTCTAAACCCTCTACCCTTTGTACTTCTACGAATGCTGCCCGTGATGCAGTGGGACAAACATAGGCCATTTTAATAATCCATTGTGATGTCACATGAATCTTGAGGCTTTCCTCTAAGCTCAATGAAGCCACTCTGAGTACCCTACGAAACGTAAGAGACAAATTACTTACTTACTTAAGGTGGTGTTACAGTCCTGTGTGAACTAGGGCCTCACCCAACAAACTTCTCTATCTAGCTCGGTCCCTAGCTAGATGTCTCCAGTTTCGCGCTCCAAGTTGGGTGAGGTCACCTTCCACTTGTGCGCGCCACCTGATCCGCGGTCTTCCTCTACTGCGCTGTCCTGTGGGTGCTGATTTGAAGACTTTCCGGGCCGGAGCATTGCTTTCCATGCGCTCTACGTGACCCAGCCATCTTAGTCGTTGGACTTTTATTCTTCTGGCTAAGTCTACGTCGCTGTACAGCCCGTACAGTTCGTCATTCCATCTTCTCCTCCACTCCCCTTCGATGCATACGGGACCGTAGATCACACGAAAAATTTTTCTCTCGAAGCGACCCAAGGTGCTTTCATCCGCTTTTGTCATGGTCCATGCTTCTGCACCGTATAGCAGGACGGGGATGATAAGGGTCTTATATAGCAACACTTTGGTCCCTCGAGAGATGACTTTACCACTCAATTGCTTTCAGCGCTGGTGTTGTTTTCTGCGTTTACAGCGGAGCCTAGGTAGTCCTTGACTACCTCAAAAATACATCTGTCGATTGTGACGTTTTGACCAAAACGTCGATGTTGTATGTCCTTTCTAGACGACATCATGTACTTTGTTTTGCCCTCATTAACCGTTAAACCCATTTTTGCCGCCTCTGCCTCAATACTCACAAAAGCCCCATTGACATCACGCTGAGTTCTTCCGATTATGTCAATGTCATCAGCAATGCTAGTAATTAGACAGACTTTTGAAAGATAGTGCCTCTAGTGTTGACATGTGAGCTCTGCACTATTCTTTCAAGCACGATGTTAAAAAAATCGCATGACAGCGCATCACCTTGTCTAAAACCTTTTTTGACATCGAAAGGTTCTGTAAAGTTGTTTCCAACCTTTATGGAGCAGCGTGAATTCTCCATGGTCATCCTCCACAAACGGACTAGTTTGGCAGGGATGCCAAAACTAGACATGGCTCTATACAGCTCGTCCCTGCAGATGCTGTCATATGCGGCCTTGAAATCGATGAAAAGATGGTGGGTGTCGATTTGTTGTTCTTGAGTTTTTTCCAGGATCTGCCGTAATGTGAATATTTGATCAACTGTGGACTTTCCTGGTCTAAAACCACACTGATAAGGACCTATCAGGTTGTTGACTATGGGCTTTAGACGTTCACATATTACGGCAGAGAAGATTTTAAAGGCGATGTTAAGTAGACTTATTCCTCTATAGTTGGTGCAGTTTAGAGGGTCTCCTTTTTGCAGGATCAGGCAAACAATACTGAGGTTCCATTCATCGGGCATGCTTTCTTCCGACCATATCTTACAGATAAGTTGGTGCATGCTCCTAACCAGCTTATCTCCGCCTGCTTTAAAGAGCTCGGCATTAAGCCATCCGCTCCAGCGGCTTTATTAGACTTCAGCTTAGATATGGCAATCTTTACTTCGTCTAAGTCGGAAGGACGGGATTGTTGGCTTTCGTCGTCTATATCGAATGGGTCATCCTGCCTGACAGCGGAATTCAGTTCTTCGTCGCCGTTATACAGTCTGCCGAAGTGGTCCTTCCATATCCTCAGCATTGACTGCGGTTCCACTATGATGTAGGTTTACATACCTGTGAATTTCGTTTCACATGTTCATAAAACTTTCGAACCTCATTCCTGCTTTTATACCTCTTAACATCTTCAACCGCACGCTTCTCATGCTCTCTCTTTTTTCTTTTGAGAAGTCGACGTTCCTCTTGCCTCTTCTGCTCATAGAGCTCATGAGCAGCTCTCGCCCTTTTATGCAGCACCGTTTTGCGTGCCTGTTGTTTGGCTGCCGACATTCCTCATCAAACCAGGGGTTCCTTGTTGGTGGCTGTTTGAAACCCAGCACATCTCTGATTGCATCTTCGCAATGTTGCCACTGATTTTCGATACATTGTGTTGGCTGCAGAGAACTTCGATAGAGGTTACTTGTAACTCGGTCAGAAAAGGATTTGGCGATCTCTAGCGATTGTAGCCGTTCGACGTTGTACCTTCTCCCAGCACCTCCCTGTTTTGCCTTGGGTCTGGAAATCCGAAGTGCTACCTTGGCTACAACGAGGTAGTGGTCCGAGTCCATGTTAGCTCCTCGGAAAGTTCGTACATCCATAATGCTGGAAGCGTGTCTGGCGTCGATTGCAATATCGTCAATCTGGTTGACGGTAGATTGATCTGGAGAGGTCCAAGTTCCTTTGTGGATGTTAAAGTGTGGAAGAGGAAGAGACAAATTATGTTAGTATAATTGAGATCGTTTAGATCCTTATAGAAGAATTCTCCGAGGTAATTCTTAAGTTTTTAAACTCCTCTTTCTCATCCATACAGATTCTGAAAAGGCAATTTCAGAATACGAGTTTTCCTATTAGGCAGTACTCGGTTATAATTCCGATCATCGAGCTTATATGCGATATGCTAAGGGAAATCAGGCACCTTGATCGCTTTAGATCTAGTGTAGGACAGTTGTTTTTTGTGGCCTGACACGTGGTGATGTTGTTCGACTTAATGTTTGCCTTCTTCACAGCGTCTTGTATAGTTTACATGTAGCGATTTGTATTCAAATTTTATAGCCAATCGTGGTAGAATGGGTTGTACTGTGCCATTTCTGGCAAGTTTATCGGCCTTGCAATTTCCTGGAATGTGTCTATGGCCCGGCACCCAGTAAAGGTAAATATTTAACTGTTGTGCCATCTCGCCAATAGAAATTATTGACAGTTAGAGACTGTTAGTGTTTTTAGAGACAGAGTCCAGGGATTTGATAACGACTTGACTATCTGAGAAAACTTGAATATCAGATGTTGAAATCACATTTTCTGTAAGCCAGGACAAGGCTTCTTTTATCGGCAAAATCTCCGTCCGGAACACCCCACAATGATTGGGGAGGTAGAATGAGAGACTTTATTTCAGTCATTCAGAGTTTTTTTTTTATATACAAGTGGACTGACTCGTCTCCAAGGAATGCCACATCCTCCCAGAAAGATCTGGAAGGTATAGAAATCTGGTAAACCCTAAGGCCCAATTTCGTTCGTTAAAGCGTTTCGTTCTTTAGCCGTACTAGGTGAATGTGTTCAATGTTATTTCAATATTCAGTAATGAAAAACCAATACGTACTAAAACCCCTAATTTCAAACCCTCCCTCCATTTTCTTATACTCACAGTGTGTCCTGACATAAAAAGCGTACAAAAAAATCCCTTTGACTGTGAGTTTATTACAAACAAACAATAAACTATATCTCTTAAAAATACCTGTTAAGGGTTTTTTTTAGAGGTGTAATACTTTGAAATTAATTAAAACAAAAATGATTTTCTTTAAGTTGACGTGACATGTACTTTATTTCGAAAGATAATCTTTTGGCATTATAATTTCCGCATATAATCGTCACTACTGGCACGAACGTTCTCTAATCTAAAGGTCAAATTTTCGATGAAGTTTACCAAAATTTGTGGCTGTAGATCGTAAATGTCGTCCTCCAAGTGATTAATCATTGGGGATTATCAACGTAGCTAAGCGAATTTACATATCCTCTCAATAAATTCAATCGCACGATTTTGGCAGTAAGTCATGGGTCAGTACTCCTTAACGTAAAACTATACTGTTACCAAACTTTCCCTGTGTGACATATTGCACGACTCCATGTTGTTTATGGTTTTCAATTTATGAACAAAAAAGTCAGTTATCATTGATTTGTAACATTCACTATTGACTGTAACGTTTTGGTCTTGCATCATTTCAAAAAAAAGTACGGACATATTATTCTACCTAAAGTAAGTATTCAAACAGAACCATGATTTTTAAAATAAAATTGGACCAATTTGCAAGCGTTGTTCTTTTCATATACATCAATTATTGACAGCTGACAAAATGACAGCCAGTTAAAAAAGTGTTGCCAACTTAAAGTTATATACCTCTTAAAAAAATACCCGTGAGAATCTTATGTCAGAATCATGTTATTAAAAAAAGGCTTGTAGAACTTGTCTTATTTCAAATTAATGTAATTCTTCGAATTCTTAAGTTCTTTTAATAACACTCCCGAATGGAATCAACGGCTGAAAGTCTGTTCCTTTGCTTTCAGATAAAGTTGGTTTCATTAATTATAAATAACACTAAACATGATTTTTTCGATCATTAAGGCATTATTCAGCAAAGTCAGAGTTTACAAAAGTGATTTTTATCTTTTTTCAATTGCATTTCCTGGTTTTTTGTGTTCTAAGTAAATTAAACTACTGTTTATTTCTCATTGACATGCTAAGGAATGCATTTTACATAGGAAGACATTTTTAACTAAAAATGCATTTATTTAAAGCAGCCTTGACGCCTACAGCTTTAATTAAATATAACTTCTATTCAAATATCATATCAATAAAAACAACAAACTAACAACATTATAATTGCTACTTTCTTTTCTATGAGCATGAGTAATAATTAATAACTTATAATGACTTTTGCACTGTCACCACTTCTGACAATCTGGGTTAATGGTCTAAACAAAATCTATCTACTCCCATACGATTATAGGTAAACGTATTCAATAAAGCCCCTTTTTTAATGACTGCAAGTCAAAGTCGGAACTATTGTTGAGATCATGCTTTTTATGTGGCGTTGTCACTTTGCATTGAGGTTGACTTGGCTGCCATTTCAATTGGAGTAAAACTTCAATTTATGGGCATTTGGTTCACTGACAAAAGAGTATTATAAAGTGTATCAGTATATTGAAAAATCCAGGCAACTGGTACAAGAGCGCCATTTTAAGAGCCACTATATTTATTTTGTGACGTGGACTAAATTCCTTTTTATAGGTATCGGAACGTATAATGTATAATAATTGGTGCGTGGTACGTCACTTAGTGTATAAATTAATTGCACGCATTCAAGAAATAATTCATAACACTAAATGACTCACGTATTAAATGGAGTTTAACTGAAGTTTTGGAATTATTAAGATGATTTCAATAATCATAAATTTGAATGCGCACGATTATCGTATCGTGTATAGCAAGTATTTTCATACAAATATCGAATAACATAGAAAATACCTTCTTATGGGAAAAACATATTATTTTCCAAATGGTTTTATTAGTGGTTATGTATATGACTCAATGGAAACAGAGCCTTAAAATTCCAAGCACGAATTCAAATCTAAAAGCTAGCGTGAAGTAGGTTAACAGGTTAGTTAAAAAATAAAGTTATTTGTTTATTTTGTATGAAATATTGAATAGATTTTTGTGAATAATAAAATACGCAAATAATACAAAATGAACACAAACAAAATTAAAATAAACTTAAAGTGGTTTGGTTTTATGGGCTGGCAGTACTGTTTCCAGTGTTTTGTTGGTTTACTGTTGACTGTGATTCGTATCAATTTGACATTAGTACTTAACCGTCAAAGTTAAATTTTTCTTTAGCTAATAATGGAAATAAGTACTTTAAATCACACTCGCCGTCCAGCATCATTTTTAACATCGAAAATCCGGCTAGAAGGACCAATTTTGTATACGCAGTAAGTAAATCCACAGTATTTGACAAGGACTTACACTGTATGGATTTTAGCGGATGTTTTGACGTTAATCACTAGCAATGCATTGCGCTGTTTTGTTTAATTTGAGAAGGACAGAGACAAATACATAATTTTTTGTTGTCGTAAGTTGTATATAAATAAATAAATGAATTAGGTGGCGTAACAGTCCGTAGAGAACTAAGGCCTAGTGACTTACAACTCTCAACCATTCCTGTGTGCGAGTAATTGCAGATATGGAGGGGACCTACAGTTTATATGCCGAATCCGAACGGCTAATTTGAGAAAGCACTTTTTCATAACAAGAATTACTCTCGGAGAATTTGTCAATTCTTCGCAAGCGACACTACCCGTGAATAAAACTTTAGGTTGCACAGGCAGGGATCGAACGCAAGACCTATCGCATAACAGTCCAACGCACTAACCATCATGCCACGAGTACCAGTTGCATATGAAACAGCAATATCTACTAAAACAATAAATCCATACAAATTCAATTCTCCGATTAAGTTGTGGTTTTCGTAAACTTTCAACATGTTCAATTGTTTTTTTATACGTTTCAAAATGAACATAAACCAAATCAATATGAATAACGATTTGTTTTTATAGGTTGGCAGCACTGTTTCTAATATTTTAATAGTTTACTGTAAACTCTGATACACATCAATATGACAGCCAAAATGTTATTTTAGGTAACAAGAAAAATAAGTAACTTTAAAATATCCTCACTGCCCAGTCATTATTCTATTGACTGCCTCCGACATGAAAAATCCGACTCGAAGGACTAAGTTTATGTGCGCAGTAAATAAGTCCAGAGTATTTTACAAGGATTTTCACTGAAAATGTATGGATTTTTAAACACTCTTTTAACTTGCCTAGTGAATTTAAAAGCGAATGTTTTGACGTTAATCGCTAGCAATACATTGTGTAGTTTTGTTTAATTTAAAAAGGACAGAGACAAATATATAATTTTTGGTTTTGATATTTTTCTTTAGGGTGTTAACGTATGCCGTGGCATGATGGTTAGTAGGTTGGACTGTCATGCAAGGGGTCTTGGGTTCAATCCCTGCCTGTGCGACCTTAATTTAAAATAAATTAACTTTCGCGGATACTGCGTCTGGAGAGGAATCGACAAATCCTTTAAGAGTAATTCTTGTCATGAAACAGTGCTTTCTCAAATTACCCGTTCGGATTCGGCCTAAAATTGTAGGTCCCTTCCATTCCTGATAACAGTACTCGCACACAGGAATGGTTGAGAGTTGTAAGCCACTAGGCCCTGGTTCACAGAGGACTGTTGCGCCACCCAATTTATTTATTTATTTTAGTCAACGTATGCAACAGCAGCATCTGCGAAAATATTAAATGCATACATATCCAATATTTCGAACTTTTAACATGTTCATGTGTCTTTGAACTTATAGTGGTTTGGGTTTAAGAGTTGGCAGCAATGTTTCCATTGTTTTGATATACTATGTTAACTACGATTTGTTCTAATATGCCACTAATACTTAACCGTCGTTGAAGCAAAATTTTTCTTTATTGACTTATTAAAAATAGAAATAAGTGACTTTTTCCGCTTTTAACATGAAAAATCCGGCTCGAAGGACCAGTTTTGTATGCGCAGTAAATAAGTACACAATAAAAAACCTTTGCATTTGAAATAAAAGGTAAAAATAATTGCTGACTAAAAAAGGTTTATATTTTGAAAATAAATAAGGAGAGAGACACAAATAGAGGATTACTATAATAATTTAAATTTTCTTTTCTTGGTTTTGATATTTTTTTTTAGGGTGTTAAAGCAGATAGGCTGCAACTTAAACAACAGCAATATCTGTCAAAATATTGAACTTTTAACATTTTCATGTGTAATTTTTGACGTTTGAATAAAATTTCAGTTAAAGTTAATTGGCAATTTAGTATTTCAATGATTTCAAAAATGTCAAACAATCAAAACACAAAATATAATTTTTTACTTCCCATAGGAACTTATTGTAATGTGTCCAATTTGTCAAATGGAAAATTTTCACATTTCTCGACGTTTCAAGGTCCCTAGAGTCGAAATAAAAGATTTTTAGAAAGATGTCTGTGCGTGCGTGTGTACGTACGTTTGTACATCCGTACGTTCGTACGTTCGCGACGTTTTTTTCGTCGTCCATAGCTCAAGAACCAGAAGAGATATCGACTTCAAATAAATTTTGTTACGTGTGGGGCGCATCCCAGCCTCTTTTTATATTTGAAATAGCTCTGTTAGCAGTGAAAGTGTATTACTTTATTGAATGAGTTTAAAGGTACGTTTAGAATACATGATGAAATTGTCAATTTGCGAATTTCTGCTAAAGTAGGAACAAACTAAAAAGCTTATGTCAAAATTCACTTTCCATCACTTCTTTTTACTAATACTAAAACTGACTTAAAATTTCTTGCAAATTGCATTAAAATGAAATTTATATTCTTCTCAGTACAAAAACCAGAACTTAAATTTTAACATAACTCCAGTTTTATGTGCAAAAACTAAAATCTGTGGAATATTTTCATAAAATAAGTCTTTTTTTTTGTCTTCTTTTGTTTATTTACCACATTCAAAGCAAACACTATCCATTGTCCATCAACTCTAAAGTCATCTTCAAACAAAAATTACTCATAAACTTACTGTATACGACATGTACACTTGTACAGTGTATTGTACATCTTTAAGTGTTCATCAATATGATGTCGGCCTTTTTTACAATTTCGTTCACGTCCTCTTTCGGCCACATACCTACCTAACCCTTGTTGTATGTACACAACAGTAGTGTGTACTCGTCTTAAGCTTAAGATACGAAGTGAATTTGTTTATGTTTCGTTGTTTTTGTTGCATTAATTTTGTTTAACGGAGACCGTTTAATATGCACGACACTTAACAGTCAACACTCTTCACAAAGAAAAAGAGATGGCAGATTTTAGACTGCCATAACGTGTGAGTTGTGCGTTATTTAAACGCCCAAGTTCACTGAACTTATTTTCTGTTTGATTTTCTTGCAAAGTGCGTTTATAAAGAAAATCTGACATTTCAATAACTTGATGTTTGATGGCATTTTAATTTTTATGAAAAAGAGAATTTGATTTGATGTTTTGTTAATTTTTTTCTAGAGCAAAACTTTTTGACATACGATTTGACAGTTTAATGTTTATATACATTATGACACAGAAGTTATCAAAATTAAGAACTGTGTGTTTTAGAGCATCGGATTGGCCAACTGTCAAAAATAGTTAAATCACTTTAAATGGCATCATGGATTTTAATATTTAGATTTAATAAAATACATACTGAAATTGGCAAATCTTCTAAATCCATTTTTTCTATTGTGAATGTTGTTTCGTGCGTGAACTAATATGCTGAAATTTGTGAAGAATTTGTTCTTTTTAAATATGTACGCACAAAAACATACATTTAAAAGAGTAAGCGCTGCTTTAAAATTGGCTTCAAGTTGAAATACTCTGCATTCTGTCATTGTAAAAAGGATTAAAACACGGGGAAAGTAATTGCTGTAGATTTGTTGACGCTTCTTTTTAATATGCTGTAATAGTTTTTTTTTGCTGTTATATTTATATTGTTATATTTAATGTAAATGGTTTCTTTTGTGTTCCAAGCACCACCTCTCGGCCTTCTCACAAAAGATGATAATCTGGCAATGCCGGACAAGAAACAAAGGAAAAACACGTGGAATGCAGGAAATGAAGCCATCTCGTAATTTTTGGAGATTAATGAAGTTTGGATACGAAAAAAAAAAGACTGATTCTGTGACTAAAGAAGAAAGAAAAAAATAAAGTTTTATTACAATGCTTTAAAACTTCTTCAATTTACTACGTTCCACACGATAAATGTCAGAAGGAGTCCAGGTCAAAAGTACTAACAAGAAGATTGAGCAATGTGAAGTTGGAAGTTATACAGTCTACAAATGACAAATTTTCGTTTGTAGATCACAATAGGCAAAATAATATCTCATGTACTTGGTTTTAACATATATGTCATTTGAGACAGCTACATAAAAAAGTACCTATTTTGAATAGTTATTGTCAATGACACATATTTCAAAAATGACAGTTCCCGCCAACAACTTTTTTTAAGTCAAGCAATTACCAAACTTTCTGAAGGCAGTCTATTGACTAAGTTTACTAAGAGGTGTGTACTTACCTTCAATATGTGTTAGCAAATATTTGGTGGTCTTTTTTTTTAAGTAATTAATTAAACCTTGCTTACATTTTGTGCAAAAAAAGGTCAACTCCCACATTACTGATGCACTTAGTTTATTAGATAATAAAGGTAAGGTGCCACTACTTAAAAAAAAGCAACATCACACCAAACCCAACACAATAAACGCCTAAATGGAGAGGAGAAAACAGCTGAATCAGCAGCCAACAAATTATCATTAACCATCATCGTGTAAACCTCATTCGAATGCAAATTTTAATTCATTTTAACTCTGAAGTTTTTACATAAGATTTTCTTTTATACGTTTTTTGTTTTATTTTAAAAAATGGAGGTAGGATTTGTTGTTTGAATCTTTAAGGTTGACCTCGCTGACCTCCGTAATTTTACGCTAAAGAGCAACAGAGTGAGTTTATTATTTAAATTGTACACCTTGCTTGGTGTGTTGGGGTTTGCTTTGTATTGTAGATGCAATAAACTATTCAATCTGTGTCATATCAAACAAAAGATGAAGAAGAGTGTTTTTGCTGGGTGGGTTAGTTAGTTGCCTGAGGTAAAATATAAAGTAGGTGTACAGCTTAAAGAAAAAAGTATAAAAAGCTGACTGTGGATAATTTTCACAAAATGATTTAGTGTGCATAGTGTGAACAAAGACCGAATCGATGATAATGCTAGTTGAGAGTTTGGAAAGTACTTTTACTTGTTTACTTTACTTTATGTGAAAGGTGTTAAAAAAAACAGGAATAATTCAAAACTTCGAACACAATATGTTAAAGAATAATCATACCAATTATAGAATCCGATAAATGAGTGTTGCAGATGGATCCGGAATGAGTATTTTACATTTCCTTACTTAAGGTGCCGTTACATTTCGGGCGGACATAGGCATCAACCAAAATACGTCTCCATCCAGCTCAGTCCCCTGCACAGAAAAAAAAGTTGTCATAGTAACAATCGTCGATAGTCAACCCGAAATTTGGGAAAATTGTCGCATTGACTACCAAAATAGTCAATATGACAACCTTATTTTTAAAAATTGACTACTGGATAGTCAATAGAACAATTTTCAATAGTCAATATGACAACCTTATTTTTAAAAAATGACTACTGGATAGTCAATAGAACAATTTTCAATTTTGAGTAGTCAATATGACAACAGCGGTAGTCTATAGAACAACTTCGGTAGTCAATACGACAATTTGGTTGTCATATTGACTACCCACAATTGACTATCGAGAATTGTTATATTGACTACCTAGTTGTCCTATTGACTTCCGCAGTAGTCATATTGACTATCAAATTTGACTATCAAGAATTGTTATATTGACTACCGCAGTTGTCATATTGACTACCGCAATTGTCATATTGACTACCGCAGTTGTCATACTGACTACCGCAGTTGTCATACTGACTACCGCAGTTGTCATATTGACTACCGCAGTTGTCATATTGACTACCGCAATTGTCATATTGACTACCGCAGTTGTCATATTGACTACCGCAGTTGTCATATTGACTACCTCAGTTGTCATATTGACTATCAAATTTGACTATAGAGAATTGTTATATTGACTACCGCAGTTGTCATATTGACTACCGCAGTTGTCATATTGACTACCGCAATTGTCATATTGACTACCGCAGTTGTCATATTGACTACCGCAGTTGTCATACTGACTACAGCAGTTGTCATATTGACTACCGCAGTTGTCGTTTTGACTACCGCAGTTGTCATACTGACTACCGCAGTTGTCATATTGACTACCAAATTGTACAAAAATTTCGGATCCCAAAATTGACAACCGAAAATTGTTCTATTGACTATCGCGGTTATCGGCTGAAAACTGATTACCAAATAGTCATATAGGATGACTTTTTTCGTTCTGTGTGCTAAGTGTTGGGGTCCTATCCCACTTGCCTGCGCCACATGAGCCACGGTTTTCCTTTACTGCGTCGCCGGCCGTCCCTCGGGATTGGATTCGAAGACTTTCCGGGCTGAAGCGTTGACGTCCATTCGTTCTACAAGACCCAGCCATCTAAGTCCTTTGTTCACAGCTAATCAAATTGAATCAATAAGTGTTGTGACTGTTTAATCCGCGAATTTGCATGTTAACCAAAATTGCTGTCAATGATTCCATAGTTCGAGTTGTTAATTATCCAAATAGCTAATCAGCCAATATTGGGTGATTCGCTCTATTTAACCAGAGCCTGTGACAAAACTTTTTACAGATATAGCAAAATGTGAACAAACTAGCCCCAAAGTTAGTACTGTTACACATAATTCACATGCTTAATGTTTTTACTGTCACTTACAAAAATCTAGTTAGTAACCAAAAAGCTTTCAAGTCGTTGATATTGTTTAATTAGCAAAAGTGCAAGTTCGTATTTTTCAATAAAAAAAAATCGAGCTTTTTTTCGCTTATTATTTTAAATATACAATAAATTGACTGATTAAAAATTGTAAGTGTTATTTCTGTTGTGTTTTCTACAATATTTTTAGTCATTTTAAGGATTTTACAGATATTTATTACAGGCTATGCGTCTCATCAAATAACAGGTTATAAATTACCCTCAAATCGTCAGGTTTTGGCAACTTTGTTGTTTAATTTGTGGATTGTGAAGTTAAATCTGAAAGAATCAGCAAAACTTGTCATTTGAAAAGTACTTATTTTTTTGGAAAAAGCAAGAATGGAGAAATCACCAACGATATTAAAATAAATCATTTGAAACCACTAAAAAACAAAATTAGAGAATTTGCCTTAAAATTAGACGATCTCTTTGATGTAGCCCATCGCGATGCCTTGATTAGATGGAGCCAGAAGATAATGGCTGAAACACATACACGAGTTACGAGTTCAACCATAGGAATTCAATGCATGCTATCACAATGAAGCTTCGACCTCACGTTTCGTTTGACAATCGTAAGGAAAAGAACGTAATGTAACGTAATGTGACTCCAAACGGAAGCTCTAGTTCAATTATCTGAACACTTGCTTTGTCTGACAGCTCATCAGCTATAAAAAAATGTCAATAAACAAAATATTTGCTCTTTGGAGGGATGAAATAATAATAGAAATAATAATAAATGTCATTCAAAGCAACCTCGAAGCAGGCCTAACGTAACGTAGACGAAGCCGAAGCTGAAGCGTGTATGTGTTTCAGCCATAAGGTTTTTCTTTTGAAACAGATAGAAAAAGGTCGTCAAGGTTGTCTGATTGGAGTCGATTTGCGGTTCAGTCGAGCTGAAGAGGAAAAGCCTAAAAAGAATGCAGAGAAAATGAAACGCAGAATTAAAGAATTCTGTTTTGATATCGGTAAACTTTCCTTTCAATATTTTTAGACCTTTTGCTGCTCTTGCTCTAATTTTAAAAGATACTATCGATGAGGAGGAAGCACAAGCGAAAGAGGAGGAGGCTCAAGAAAATGAATATTACCAGCATTTGAGCATTCTACGCATTGGGATGAAATGGGCGTTTCTACATCTCAGGAAACCACAGAAGTTTCTGGACCGTCGTGTAGCAAAAGAATGTCGTGGGGTGAAAGAACTGTTAACAATGAAACTTTCAATGTTATTAGATCGATGTAAGGTATCTGACGGAAATGCTTCTCGCTATAATAGAAGCACTAGGGCAGAATCCAATTAAGTTTGTAGTTTCAAAATCAGCCTTACATTCGAGAAGAAGAAACTTTAGGGAAAAATACACCGCGGACATTCGAAAACGAGTACAAATATCAGAAAATGAAGCAGTGGTTGTTCATTGGGATGGGAATCTGCTACCAGGTATTCTAAAGAGAGAGCAGAATAAACGGATTGCTATATCCTATGGTAAAAACGAACAACTCCTTGGAGTGCTGGTGTGTATGAAATTCTGGAGCAATGGGAAGTTTCACACGCTGTGAAAGCAATGTGTTTTGACACCACTGGTTCAAACACTGGAAAGCTTGCAAAATTTTTCAGCAAATGTTGGATGAGAAGTTGCTTCACCTGACATGTTGTCACCACATTCTTGAAGTTTTACTAAGAGGTATTTTTGACTGTAAATTGGGTTCAATCACTGGACCTCAACCTGATATTTTCAAAAGATTTCAAAATGAATGGTCAAAAATAGACATTAAACGATATAACACAGGCATCAGTGATAAAAATGTTAAAAAACACCTAACCAATGATGTTAAAACCCAGATCTACAGATCTGGTGCTAGATGGAAACGTATTTGGATTTAGAACACTAGGTCCTACTCATCATGCCAGATGGATGGCTAAAGCTATTTATAGTTTAAAAATATATATGTTTCGAAGCCAGTTTAGCATGAGTAATGAAGAACGAACTGGGGGATATATGCGTTTTCAATGTTAAAATTTACTGCAAAGCTTGGTTTAATGCTCAAAGGGCTTATATGGCTCCTAAACAAGATATTGATCTTATGCGTAGTTTTTTCGAGTACTAGAAAATAGACAAGAACATTTCTGAGAAAGCTCTTGCAAATTTTTCAACCATTTATATTATTTGAGTTCAGCGAAAAATCTGAAATGGTCAACATACTTTTGGTAAGCAACGAGGCAGAAGATAACAGAGTTGTAAACTCAAGGCTTCCGAAACATCAACTTAAACAATTTGTAACAGCTGGGTTAAGAAACATTGTCAACAAGGAGACATTGAACTTTTTTAACCGCTTAAAAATAAATGTAAATTGTGTGAAAGAGCCTCTAAATCTTTGGCCCAAAAACCACCATTTTGATGATAGTTTCAAAATAGTTAAATCACTTAAGGTCGTAAATGACATGGCAGAAAGAGGAGTCAAATTAATAACATGTTTTAATGACCTTTTAACAAAAGATGAGGATCAAAAGCAATATGTTCTTCACGTAGTCAGTGAGTGCCGAAAATTGTATCCAAATGTTTCAAAATCCACTTTATGTAAATCTCTAGATTATACGGCAGAAAGGATCTTATACGCAATGTTCAGGAGACTGAAGGCTCTGCAGCCAGGGGAATTTAGAAGGCTACCTTTCTTGTGTATTGGCCAAACTGATGTTGATATTGAGATTCCACTCATCGGGCATGCTTTCTTCCGACCATATTTTGCAGATAAGTTGGTACATGCTCCCTACCAAGTCATCGCCTACTGCGTTAAACAATTCTTACTTAAGTTTGAGGTAGCTATCGTCGCTTAGGTTTAGTGCTTCTATCTCCCTATATCTAGTATTTGACACTTATATTGTAGAAATGTCAAAATTAACATTTGGTTCTCGGTTTGAATAGATTTTACCATGTTCAAAAAATTACATTAAAAGGCATATTTTTTCGCAGCCAGCTTGGATATGACACTCTAGCAATTGAAGTTTTTTTACACTGTAAAAAAAACCTACAATGTGAAGATCAGACACTTTCAAATGACAGTTCAGCGCTAGATATGACACTCTAGTAATTGACGTTTTCACTTTTTAACATCGATTAAATCCCGGAACTGTCAATAAAACCTACAAGGGAAAGATCAGACAAAATTAAATGACAGTTCAGCGCTAGGGAGTGTTTCTTTTTAATATTAAAGATGGCTCTGAGTCAAAAAATTAAAACGTAAAATGTCTCTACTTTTGCTGGCTAATATTTGAAAAAAGACTTAAGCTTAGGCTATTTAAAGGAGTAAAATAAGATTTTTTTGAAAATCAACCTTTTGAATTATTCTAATAGTTGAGGCCCTGAGTATTGAATGATTGAGAGTTAATTTCTTTTAAAACTTGCATTTTATTAAAGTTTCGTTTTTGTAGAAGTTTCCCAGAAAGAAAACAAATAAAAATACTTTTTAAGCTGCAAAGACATTAATTCCTAAACATTGAGCTAACGAGTATTATTTTTCGTCATTTAAATTTATTGAGGAAGGTATTTTGCACATGCGAAAAATTCTGTAGATACCCATAAATTTTCGTTGACATCTGTCAGTAGCGGTTTAAATTTACTAAATTACCACACATGACCTTCAAAAGTATAAATATCATATGGCTCGTATCTTATGCAGATTAAAACCCAAAAAAAGACTTAAGCAAGAAGAACATTAAGTATAATCAACAAAGACCAGCCACGAAACTTAGGTCCCATTTGAATTCTTAACACGTCTTCAGTCGCAATCACGATCATTATCAACATAAAGTCATATTATATACTGCCAGAAGGTAAGTTAAGGTACGAGTACATCATCCACCATTCCACTTCATCATACCCTGATGTACAACTGACTCTACACTATTTTAATGTTTAATCTCAGCAAGAAAATCTTAGTGGCAATTGCCACATAAGTTGCACCTAAATGTTTACTAACCCCTTAACTTTTGGATCACATCAACCGCAAAGAGGTGAATAAGACCAACTACGACGACGATGTGACACGATGAACAACCAACAACAATCACCACAGAGAGAAAGAGAGATGGCGTGTGGTAGAAAGAGAAAGAATAATCACATCAGCCAATCCTATTCCGTAGTCATCACGTTAAGTCCATCCAATTATGCAAGATTCTTATCCCAGATTGGGTATTATGGTATTTCACGAGGTTAAATGTTGGATGAGTTTGTCGTCTTTGCCATTTGACTGTCAGTTATTATCTTATATTCCGAGTTAAGTTGGGAAGGAGCAACAATTGCAAATGGTTACTTAAATGTCTCCACCATAAGGAGTCTATTCCTTCCACAGCCCGCCATCGCTATATAGCCATATCGCCACCGCCATCACCACCTGGTTAGACTTCATATTATTCAAACAAATTGCCAACCCAACCAGTCGGTGCCAGAGCCACAGTGCCATAGTGGAGCTGGAGCCAACTGGCAGAGGTGAACTTCTATATTTCCCCCACACCTAACCCCCATTCTATGGTTTCGTTCTTTACAGAGTGACAGGTATTGTTTACACTGTGAATCTGAACAAAGAATCGATTGCTATATTGTGTTGTAGGTACATATTGCTGATGCAGAGGTAATTTAATTAAAAATCTTGAACTACTGCTGTCGCACGCCATCATCCACAACAAAGTGTTGCATGACTAACAACACAATATTTACCTACCTAACCTAACCTTACCTTAACTACCTCAGCTACCTAAAGCAACAGCTTTACAAAGGTGGCATAAGGTTATATAAATGTACATATCTTAGAAGTTGAAG
Organism: Eupeodes corollae; assembly: GCF_945859685.1. Taxonomy (NCBI): domain Eukaryota; kingdom Metazoa; phylum Arthropoda; class Insecta; order Diptera; family Syrphidae; genus Eupeodes; species Eupeodes corollae. The sequence goes on along the minus strand of NC_079147.1, from coordinate 300,667,210 downwards.
TTCATAAGTAAAGACCTTTTCTTTGTGAATTCAATGGTTACATAAATATTTTTAGAATGACGACGTTACGCTCAGGAAGTTGAGACACTTTATATTCTAACTTGGCCTTGACGGATGGTGGTTCATGGAGATGAAGCTCTGTTTCTGGATAAACTAGAGAAAGATCTAGAAAATAGCAAATAAATCAGAAAAAGAATAAAGAGTTTAATTATAAAAATTGATTTATATGCATGACAAATGTTCGTTTCTATCGTGTAAATGTAGCATTAAGTTCGAAAAGTATGTGCATATACTTCATTTAGCAAACTAGGTGAGGTTTACACGACACCATTCAATTGCATGAATGTATCTAATGACTGCTCACACTTAGCAATAAGAGTGTGAAGGTCATGGTAAATAGTTTTTTTTTATTTTTTTTTTATATTGCTTTGCTCAATAAATCAATCAGTCAATTGACTGATTGAAAATTAAGAGAGCTGAAGATTGAGATTTTTGCATTACATTGACATTTATATAAATGACAGAAGGTGTATTTGATTAAGAATAAGAAGTTATGTCAGAAATCTAAAGGTGACAGGGATAAATTGATAGTTTGAAGAGATTAAGGGCAGAAAGCTTTAAATTAACCTTCTGCTTTTGACAGATTTCGTAAACGTCAATTTGCCTATCCGTCTTAATGTATGAACTAATATAGCAACAATTAGGATCAAGAGAGAAATTTAACAATCCAAGCAAGCTGATAGTCAATTGAACAGATTTAACATAGTTTAACAGATTCATATTCCCTTAAATTAACGATAAAAGAGACTTTGAAAGTCTATAAAAGGGGCGTAAGCCTCAATTTGACAATTTTGAGTTGATGATATGGAAAAAACAAACATTTTCACATATTTAAACGAAAAGAAGATGGCACTTTTTGTTGTTTCTGTATATTTTTAAAAACTAATTTTAATTCTATTTCGAAGGCTTTAAAGCATCTTGTGCATAAGATACGATTTGTGAACTGTGGATGTTCTCATATTTTGACTTTTTTTCACTTTATTTCTATTCGCAGACAGCGACGAAATGTCAATTTATAATTACACTTTTCAACAAACAAAACAAGAGTGGTATAAATTTGAGGTTAAGTTGAGCGTGAATAATATATTCGTTGCAGTGTGGATGGTATGTGGAACGCAAATAGAATTTGACAGTTCGTAGCAACCACAGGGCAATTCGTTACTACCAAATTGTTTGTATGTACATAATTGCCTTGTTTTAGAGAAAAATGTAAATTATATTATCCTAACATAAGTGTTAATTGGTTTCTTATAATTTAAATGAGTTTTCGTTTAAAATTGACTTTTTGAAATGTGTAAAATCACGTTTGTTCGTCCATTCCTTGTTCGCTTTCAAGGCCTTTAAGTGTCAGTAAACTGTCAGAAAAGGAGTGATAATCACAAATTTTAGATTAAAAAAATAGGTCAAAAGCAAAAATTTGATAAAATTATGAAAATTAAATTATACTTAAAATACTTAAGCATAAGATCTGTCAGATCTGTTTGGAGTGTTCTATTGGTATTCCTTCCAGTTGACCATTGTTGTTCGATTTGTAAAAAAGCGGCTGGGATGCGACTATATTTCAGTTGAAAATCTATTTGTAGTATTTTATAAAGGTTTCTAATGTTGTAAGAAAAAATTTTCAATTTTATTTTCCTAAAAAATACACCACATTTCAAAAACGTTTCCCTCGTTGTATAACATCATTCTGGTGGAAATATCATTTTTTGTTTGTCAAATATTCGATAAAAACTCAAATTCAAAGTTTTTTTTTGTAAATACTTTTGATACTACTAAATTGATACCACTCTGAAAGCCATGGATTTCGATGGTACAGAAATTGAAACTTCAAGAAATATCAACATTTTCAAATTAAATATTTTGACCGATTACAATAACTTTTAATAGGAAACGTTTGGATTGATTCGCTATGTTCTAAAAAGCTATATTCTCCATATGTGAGAAAGGAATATCATGCAAATGTTTCAACTGTCAAAAACTTTAACAGATTTATCCTAGAGTTGATGGAATTGTCACCTGTCAGTTTTCATACATACTTTTCAGTTAAGATACGTCCTTAATTTTTAGTATTGAATCAAAACGTTATGTGTTTGGTGTGTTTTCAGCCTTACGGAGAATTGTTTTCCTCTTATGTGAGAAAGGAAGATTATCAAAATGCTTTATATGTCAAAAACGTCAAATGTCAATAGAGCTGACACCTGTCAGTTTTAATATATACTTATCAGTCAGTGTGATTTTAAATCACATTTGACAATTTTTGACTATCGAATCAAAAGCGTTTCGCGTCATCTGGAGTGTTTTCAGCCTTATGGAGAATTGCTGTAATCATATGCGAAAAAAGAAGATCATGCAAATGTTTCACCTGTCAAAAAATTATATCGGATTTATCCTGCGGTTAATAGAACTGTCACCTGTCAGTTTTTATAAATACTTCTCAGTTTTTGTGAGTTCAAATAAGAATAGTCCTTCATTTTTAGTATCGAACCAAAATGTTTTGTGTTAAGCAGCATTCACATGAGTGCGACCAACGAACGATGAATCCATTGCAAAATGTGAGTTTATATACTTTTGAAGACATATTTCCACACGAATTCTTAAAAAAATGATAGCAATATAGTTTCTATCTAATTTATGATGCATAGTTGTACTTTTCAATATCATACGTTAGTAAATTTAAGAAGTCAAATTTATTTGTCGGGAAAAAAATTGTAGTGGATGCGAACTGTCAAACTTTATTCGCGTTCCACATTATCCACACTCGCAACGAATAAAATAATCGCGCGTACTTACCCTGAAAAAAAACTTTCTTGATTTGGTGTCGGTGGTCAAAGTCAATCTTCATTCGCGACGAATTGAAAACTCTCATGTGAAAGAAATGTCAAAATCCACGAATATTCGTTTATTCCTTGGTCGTTGGTCGTGCTCATGTGAATAATGCTTTTGTGTGTTATCCCTAACGAAAAGTTGTTACGTGAGAAAGAAAGATTATCAAAATGATTTACATTTCAAAAATTTAAAGCAGATTTATCCTCATGTCAATATAACTGTCACCTGTCAGTTTTAATTATTACGAACATAGTTTCGGCCACACTGTTACTAGAACTAAATACATTGTTTCCTGCATTAATTTTATTGTATTTTTTCTTCGATATAAACGCTTATTTTTCAAAAATGTTTATTATGTTTTCAGTTCCTCAAAAGTTAAAATTAAAATCAGTGCATTAAGTTTAACCACAACCGTAAAAAAATCATTCAAAATTCTAAGAAAATATTGTGTAGTAATAAAATCTGAATGTTGAATTAAATTCTGAATAACGAGCAAACAATCACCAAAATAAAAAATAAATAAAATTAAGGCTCAATGTAGGTAAACCGATTATTATTTTTTTGTTGTTTCTTAGAAATCTCAGGGCCACAAAACTTGTTTGCCGCCGCTAATATTCTGTCATTTATTCATTTGTAACAAAATTGAAGCCAATTTAAAGCAAAAACAAAAAAAGCTGAAATAAAACCTTTTAGCAAAGTGTGTAGACCGTATAGATCACTCTTGAATACGAATTTCTCATTAAGTCTTTTGAATCATACATATTACCGATTACCGTCTTGTACCGTCAGGTATCGGCCATATGTGAGTATCATAGGTTTTTGTAGTTGTTTTTTTTTTGGTGGTTGTGAAAATCAAAATAACTTTCCTATAGCTTCAACTTTAACTTAACTCTTTTGACTACTAAATAACTCTGCAGATATTGTAGTGAAGATAAAAGTGAAATCATCTTAACTTTAAAAAGACAGGTAGCAGCTGATGGCAAGGTAAAGGTAATGATATTTCTTTTGTAAGCTCTTGTTATCTCATTGATATGGTTTTTGTTCATTCTTCGGGGAGATGTTGATGGTCTTCAGTTTTTTTTTTAAGGCTGTCATAAGAAGCAAATAAAACAACAAAAAGAAGAGGATACTCATATGCCCCTAATGATGTCGAATCGACGAACGTAGTTAATGTGTAATCAATAAAAGAATTGAGTATTCATTTCCCCCCTTTAGTTAATCCGTTTCACTTTCACTACGTGAGTCGTGTAGTTGTTGAAATCGATCGAAGATGATGGTAAATAGTCTGAATCGATTTTAAACTGCAGATGATATATCGGACGGAGATTCAGTCGCAATGTGAACGTTGCTTTAATTATCAGGAAATTCCATTTTCTTTATGATATTTGGAATATTTTATGCGGTATTTTTAGACTGAAGACTTTTTCTTCCGTATTCTATTAAATAATTTAATAAATTGTTATAATTTTACCTACTTTTCAAAGTTGAACAGAATATTTTCAGACTTGTTTGGTAAGCTTCTCTTTATTTAAGAACTTATGTATATACCTATTTATCTCATAAATTATTTTTGAATTTTCAAGGCCTTAGAATTTTTACAAGTACTGATATTAAATTAATGTTTTTCCTGGAATTCTCAAATGAAAATGAAGCCTCAGGGATAGATGTTAATATTTGAAACATCACGGTTAAAACTGTCTGAAATTCCGCTGAAATAAGTAAGATAAAGTACCTTAACCATTTGTCAAACATTGTGTTAAACTAGTTCCGAGCATCACTGAGCACTCATTATTAATCCTATAATAACATGGTCAATGATTTCGGGGTTTCAAGTTGATAGCGCATATGTATGACAGCTGTCAAATTAATAAAGAAAAATGAAGTGAAATGTTGTCGTCCCCACAATTCTATAACGATGCACGGTGCAAATCTAAGTCCAAATTGAAACATCACTAATTTAATAAATTCCGAAACTTAAGGCTCCATTTTAAATGCCGATGTCGATTTTGAATAAAACACAATTTTTTTTAGGAAATTATTTTTATTTATATTTATTATGATAATGTTGGTATAGTTTAATTATGTATGGAACAAAAAATATCGGCCAAGTGGCTGCAGAAATCTGACGATGAGCCATCATTGAGGTTCAATGAATTTAATGCACCAAATTGTCTCAACCTTAAGCTTTTGAATTGTTGCTGGCTTATTGACGTGCACCCTTTCTTTCAAATAACTTAAAATAAATAAGTTCAACAGTTTGAAATCACAAGATCTTGGCGGCTAATTGACATCGCCACCACATGAGATAACACGGCCATTCAATTTGTCGTGCAAAATAGCCATTCTGTCGTTAAAAGTTCGTTATAACGGGTGTGTTCAAAAATGCAACTAGTTGTACAAGCCATGCCGACAAAACTCCTGCAATGCCTTTATGATCAGAACAACTACTGCAAGAATGCGGCAGAAATACAATATCAAAAACCATTTCATAAATGTCATCTTAATAGGGGCCTATAAAAAAATATGACAGAAATAATTAAGTTTTTTCTTTGAGTTACGCGAGTTTTGGTTTTAAGTGCGTTAACAAATTTTTTTTCAAAATGTCAAGTAAAAATGTTTTGTTAGGACTTATATAAAATGTTTTGAATCTAACAAATTCATTTCTATGTAGTATAAATATTGAATTTCAACTAGTTGCATTTTTGAACACACCCGTTTGAACACACACTAGTTGAATGGAACAAATAATTTCATTCATTTCTATGAAGTATAAATATTATATTTGAACTTATTAATAACAAATCATTTTATTTTTTGCCAAAAATTTCATAAATATTCAATTATTTTACCTGCTCATCTTGTTCTGACATTTTTCTGTAGAGCAGCAACAGAAATGAAAAGACTGCAGGATTGCTCCCATTTCAGCTGTCAGACTGTTCTTTTAAACAGAATTACCGACTGCGGTAATGCAGTGCAATTACATTTATGAACGCAAATCTTATTACTGCTGCATTTTTACATTAATGATCTTATCTCACGATATCGAACACGATTCACAATAATTGCCTGTTCGGACTCAGTTTGGGAAAAATACGGCCCGCCAGTTCATGAACCGCACCAGACAGTCACTCTTTTTGGGTTCATTGAAAATCCACTGTTGCCATTTCTTGTCACCATTCTGACCATTAAAGACGACGACGCTTGAAATTGAAATGTTCAGGAAGCTTTAGTTCTTTAGTCAATAGCACCACACAGACACGGTTTGCTTAAAATGTACGCACATTTGGCCGATTAAATTCAGTGAAAATGATACGATAAGCATTTTGATTTGAACGCAAATTTTCATAATAAGCTTGAATAACTTCAACACGTTTCTCGATAATATAACTTTCCATGGTTCAATTTGAATTAGTCTGAAATTGAGAAATGTCAAATGAAATGCATACAAAAACTTGACGATTATGTGCTGTTTACATCAACCTCAGCCCTTAAAATGTAACTATCTTTTATTTGTCAAATGTTGTTGTTGTTAGTTTCGAGCATCACTAATATCTTAGTAGACAATATTTATCCTATAACAAATACTACATGATTACTTATTTCGTGGTTTCAAGTTGGCAGCGCAGGTATTTGACATCTGTCAAACTCAGCAGCCATTTCAAGAGTCATAATATCTATTAAGCACATGAGCACCACCAACGAAAGAACGAATATTCGCCGATTTTGACATTTTGAGATTTTTTAATTCGTCGCGAATGAAGTTTGACTTTGACAATTGTGTTTTTTTGTGTTTATCATTATTGTGTTTTGTTTTGAAAACAAACGATTGAGAAAATGGGGTCGAAGCTATATTTGTTTTAAAAAAAGTTATTGGTGTCTTTGTTAATAAACAAAACAAGAAAAAGATTTTATGCGCATCCATTTATTGCAAATCGGAAAATTGAAGGAGAATATGTTTACTTAATAAGACTACTGGAAAAATGTCCAGAAGATTTCTTTACATATACATACATAGCCGAACACCATGCACCACCGAAACAAGAATGATCTTTTTAGGTGAAGTACGCTCGATTATTTTATTCATTGCGAATGTGGATAATGTGGAACGCGAATGAAACTTGACAGTTCGTATCAACTACAATTTTTTCCCTACGAATAAACTTGTTTTCTTAAATAATTTATTAATATACTAGTTGACCCGGCGAACTTCGTACCGCCTAACAGTCAATGAATGTCGTGTTAATTTTTAGCTGAACTAATTTAGGCTTTGATGAACGTAAAACAATGATACAAAATAATATATTTATATAGATAAAAACAAAAAAGTATTTTATTATGATGAATGATGATGATGATGGCGAAGGCAAGACGAATCGGAAATTGATTTCATTTTAACTCAAAGGGCATATCCGTTGGGATCATCGGAATCCTTGGAATAAGAACTTCCTCATCTTTAAATTTTCCTTTAAGTTTCGACGCGTGAATCACATTGCTCATCAGTTTTCTTATCACCAAACGCGTTCCATTACACAGTTTTGGTTGGTTTAAATTTCTAAGCATGATGACTACGGAGCCAACTTTAAGTTTCATATTGTGCAGTGGTAAACCAGGCACATCCAAGAAGTTTAAAAATTCAGTTGGAAAATTAGAGGCTTCTTCTTCGTTTGTTACACAATCGATAGATTTGAATAAATATAGAGTACCTACAGTTTGATTTTGAATTATAAAATTGAGGTCATCTACATCTTTATTTTTAGCGGCCAAAATTGCTCGCTCACTCAACCATTTATTATGTTTGTGGTTAGCAATGATATCCGGGAATACTTTATTGATAAACTCGTCTTTTGATGATACGAAATTGTGAAATCAAAGCGCTCGATTTGTCAATAGGAAAACGGTCATTACTGATAGTCAGCAATTGCTTCGAGGAATCATCAGCAGATAGATTGTTCAACAATGCAACTTTCATATTTACAGACAATTGAAGTTTCTTTACATATCGCCAAAGATTTAATGCTTTGAGGCATGCGTTTATTTCGTCGGCAGCAGTAGTTCTTGGAATGACTGGTAGTGCTTTGTCGGAAATCGCAAGATAATAAAATCATTGCACCACCAAAACATCTCGAGTCATAGCGCAGATCCTTAAATGTTCGGTCTAGTGCTTCCAATGCGAGTTTGTGCGCCATTGTGTATTCGTCCCATATGATGATTTTTGATGGTACTAAAACTTTGGCCATTTCGGAGTGTTTCGAAATTGTACATGTCGGTTGTTCCATAGTTTGAAGGTTTAATGGCAATTTTAACGCTAAATGAGCCGTACGGCACCCGTCTAATAATATGGCCGCTATTCCAGAAGAAGCAATTGCTACCGCAATTTCCGATCTTGCACGTACAGTGGCCAAAATCAATGACATGAGGAATGTCTTCTCAGTTCCACCGGGGTCATCCAAAAAAAAATAAGCCGCCATTTCCATTATCAATTGCATTATTCAGTGTATCATCATTCCGCAATCTGACGCTGGCATTCCTAACCTAACTAACAAACTGCCGCAAGGTAACACATAGAGCAAAGTCTGGTTATGGATCTTTCTTGAGCGAATTCGATGTAAAATATCTTCTGACATGTTATCCTTGTATTTGTTCTACAGGTCCCGTGGGTTCGATGGAAAGCATGTTAAAATGATGATAGCAAATAATGTGCGTATCTGACTTGGAGATGCAGAAATAATTGCCTCAGCGATTGTCGTGTCCCAATGAGTATCGTTTTCAAGAAAATTTAGCTCTGACATGCTGCACGAAATGTGGGGCACACGATACTATTAACCGTTCGTAGTGATTCAAATGATGTTGGCCCTCGAACATGTACCAGCAACAACCGCAAATAGAAACATTCATCATTCTTCGGATGAACTGTGTAAATACGACCAAGATCATCAGTAGAACACATATCTGGATGACCAGGAACTGCATCGCCTTACTTCCGACGTTGAAATTTCTTCGATGTAGCGTTCCAAGTGTAATAACGTGGTATTTCTGAGTAAAGCAAAGTTCGTGCAAACGTATCGCTTTGACAAATCGCAAAGAAAGTGGTCGGTGTTGTCGCTAGAGGTGTTTCGGCACGTTGAGCAGCATTCGACGCTGCGAGATATACTCTCTGACCGTTCTCTAGATGCACCCCCAAATGTAAAACAGTGGAATGACGTTCGTGAATAGGGAATGAAAATATACGCCAAATTGCCTCATTGCAGTTCACATATCTACCAACTTGATAGCGCGTGATTTCATCGTTGGTATTGGATGTTTGGATACCAAAAACCGCCATGTCTCTCCCTTTCGTGACATATTTGCAAATGTATTTAATTGACTTGACCGAATTGCAATACTCAACATTACAATGTGCTTTGAATGTTTTGGAAAGAAGTGGCAAATATGGAACAATCCAACTGTTGTCAACTACGAAATCGTTTCCTTTCACTTTAGTTGTGATAGTTCTACCATTATCATCGGGCCTTCGACGCCGCTACAATGGATAACCATCGTTGCCTGTAATGGTATCTGCCGTCAATTTTCGTGGAAACCGTTTGGAACACTTGCCGTCGATCATGCACGGTGGTTGTCAGTTAATAGTGCCAAACGGTCCATGAAACATATTCGTGACTACAACATCATGTAGGTCTGGATCGGATTCAGTAGCAGGAATCTCCGCACATATGATGTCATCTATTTGATCTGGCCGAATTCTTTCGACTAACCAAAACCTTCTTTGCTCCATACTAACGCGGTGCTGTTCTCGTGCAATTTCTCGTTCTCCATCAGATACTTGACTCGCGATATTCCGTTGCCTAATTGCATTACGGCTTCACTGGGAAAGATAAGATCTTCTAGGACGCGACATAGTTATAAAAATGTGCACTCAATTAAAACCACCAAATATAATAACAGTGCCTGAACTTTCGAGACATAGACAATAGCTCAAAGAGTATATAACCACTACGTATGAATAGCTTATCAAGACAAATCATAGACAACCTATAAAAAGACAATTTTCGGGAATTGAAAATCAAATAATTAATAAATAATTTTCGAAAATTAATGTCTAAAACAAACAAATATAACAGTACCTGAACTTTGTAGACATTTTACAAAAAATAAATTTCTGAACGCACACATGATGTCTTCAGAAAAAAATAAAGTTGTGGCTTAAAGGTTTCATCAACCAGTCCATAAGCTCCAAAAAAAAAAATAGTTGTTACACTATTTGACAGAATTGGACAACAATCCTGTCAAATAGTGACATGTTTGACATGTAATAAACAAATCAGCATCTATTGAAATGATTAAGTATTCATTACACATATCAAGTTTTCATTGTTTTTTAGATGTATTCTGCTATTCGGGACGGAAACAAATCCAACAAATCAAAAACCATGGCAATCTGTCCAGCCGTTCTCGAGTTATAAGTGTTGTAACAAACACGACTTTCTTTTATATATATAGATGATATTGAAATGTAAAAGTATGCATCAAAAATCAAATAGAAACTAGATTGCTATCGTTTTGTTAAGAATTTGTGTGGAAATATGTCTTCAAACGTATACAAACTCACATTTTGTTATTCAATAGTCGTTCGTTGGTCGCGTTCATGTGAATACTGCTTTAGTTGCATCTTTGTCATATACGATACTGACATTTGAAAAACTTGCTTCATTAAACTTACTACAAAAGTATACTAACTCGAACTTAGCCACTTTTAGCACATTACAAAAATATTAAACTTTTTCCTTACTTGAATACCGCTGCAATGTCTTTTTGTTTTTCGTGTCTTACCGGTATTTTGAAAAACAATGTTTTGACGAAATACCAAAACGTATTGGCCTATTCAAACAATTCACGATTTATACTTGCATTGTCTGGGCACTTACTTAGGTCCACAGAGACAGACCTATAAAGTCCATCTGAGATAGTGTCTCAACTATTCCTAAGCGCTATCGTATTCAAATTCCGGTAATGTTTTTAAGAGTCCTTCAGTTCTTCCCAATTCCGACAATTCCTCCTAGACCGTTGATCTTCACATGCTTCTCGGTCTTCCAACTCCAAAATGACCCATCAGTTTCCCCTTGAGCTCAATTTCAGACGTACTGTTGAGTACAGATATGCTTTTATCAACCGCACATTAAGAATGTGAAATGCTTTTCCGTCAACCTTCCATTTTGATATTCAAATCTTTAAGTCCCGTTTTAATGATTCTGCCAAAGACCCTTATATTCTCTTATTAATAAATAAATCCGTATGAAATTAAATAATTGAATATAAAAGATGTGTGTCAAAGTTATTAACACCATCTTCATCGATGACATAAGAAATTTCGCAAAACAATGTATTGTGTACCACTCTTTTAAAAAAAACTGGTATTACGCAGGTGACGCATTTTATAATTTTATTATGTTTTGTTCATCCTTATTGACATCGCCATGAAAAAACGGCACTCCCATCAAATTTATTTTGAATCCAAATTGGGAGTTCTTTTTGGTTTTAATTGCAAAAACAAAAAAAATAGTAATAATGACAACGCCAACGTAAATTTAAAATCAGGGTTCCATTGAAGAGATTATTATTTTTACTGGTTTTTTAATTTTATTTCAGTAGGTTGTACGATGTTTGCCAAAATTATAATAAGATTTGTGTTATTATCGCGGAAGACTAAAATCAAATCATGAATTGGGGTTTTTTTGATGATGCTGTTGTTGTTTTGCTTTTTGACAGGTAAACACAATTGGGTGCAGTTGTAGTAAGTAACATCTCTTGAAATAAGTAAAAAAAATGTTTAATTTAGTGTAGGATCTTCAACTTTACTTTATTGTTTCATTGATTTGTTAATTGAAAATTTATTGGGTAATGGAAAAAATTGATTTTGATTGATGATTGACTGATGGATTTGACGTTTTGATATTTTCTTATGTGTATAGACCTTTAATACATGGGTAAGTTTGTTACTGACAGGCAATTTCAATGAATTTGTAACTGTCAAAAAATGCCAACCAACACAATGTAAGGAACCTTTTTTTATTTTCAACTATAATTAAAATTTGTTATTTATTAATTTTTTAATTGTATGAAATTCACAGCACTTTATGTAAAAATTTACTGAGAGTAAAGTTTCGTCTTAGGATACACGATAATTTTTCATCTCTGTATCAGTTTCAACTTTTTATTAGGTCCTTAATCATTGTTTTGAAAAAAGTGTACCCTTACAGAAATCAAGAAATACAAACTTTAGCCATTCTTGGTACACGAAATAATTGCGTTTACTGCGTAACAAAAGGAATAAGGCGTGGAAATCATATATCAAAACTCTGTCTCCAATCAACTTCGAACTCTTTAACCAATTTAAGTCTCTTTCTAATTTTGTATATGCTTGCTATTTTATTGATATGGGCACCTCTTTGAAAGAGAATCCTAAAAAATTTTGGAATTTTGTACACTCAAAGAAAAAATGGCTTTCCAGTTAACTTCACTGTTAACTGTTGATATCTGTAACGCTTTCGCAACAAATTTCAGCCTTTTGTTAATAGCCCTGAAGAAGTTGATGAAGTATATTTTCATAATCTTCACCCCTTTTCGCAAACTAGGTGTAGTCACATCCCTGTGCTACAGAGTACGGTCCTTGATCTTTTATCCGCGTTGAATGATGACTGCTCAGCAGGTCAACTTTTTCTAAAAACAGGCAAATTTCCCAGCATGGAAGAAGTCATTTCTAACACCAATTTTTAAGAAAGGTAACAAGTCGGATATAAGCAACTACGGGCCCCAAGCTTTATTGCATTCCTAAATTGTTTGAACAAGTTGTTTGTGAAAGTGTAGTATTTTTAGTAAAATATCATTTGCGAACAGCAACATGGTTTTGTGAAAAAAAGATCAACCGTTACTAATCTCCTCACATTCTCAAACATATGTTCAAACGCTTTAGAACAAGGTTATGAAGTTGACTGTGTATACACTGACTTTTCTAAAGCTTTTGACCAACTTAGCCACGGAATTATTTTATTTAAACTTAAGGTTCTTAGTTTTCCACCATTTTTCTTAGCTTGGATTAAGTCATACCTTGAAAACAGATCCTTCGAAGTAAAATTTAGAAATTGTCATTCTGAACCTTTTGTTGCTCAATCTTATTGAAACCAAGTTTTCTGTTAAAGTTAATTTGATACTTGTTTCTTTTTGCACTTATTACTTTAAGTTTCGAATTAAGTTTGTTTTTAGCAAAGCTCAGTTTTTATGTTTTTTAATTTAATTTTAGTCTGAAAAATAAACTCAAAGATAATTGTTCAATTTTATTAACGTAAAATCTTTTTATTCGAAAATTTGATTAATTTGATATTGATTTCAGATTCAAAAGGTTATGGTCCCAGTCCAAAATATAAATTAGTTGGTTTCTGAATTGAATTTAGTTTATTTAAAATTGAAAACTTCATTTAGTTTGAGAACATGGATTTTTCGAAACATATAAAACCTTTGACTGGTGAAGCAGATTGGCCAATATGGAAACGGAAGATAAGGGATTTACTCAATTACCATGAAGGAGCAATAGACGTTATTGACGGGATATTGACGAAACCCGAAGCCTTAGAAGCAGGCGCTTCAGAAGCAGCAGTTAAGAAGCACAGCGAAATGAACAATTTCTTTCGGAAGGCAAATAGCTATGCAAAGTCCATGATCACAAGCTCAGTAACTGATGAGGTCTATCAGAAGATTATGGATCAAGAAACAGCTCGTGATACTTGGGAAACGTTGCGTTTGCATTTCGAAGCAACTTCCAAGGATCAACTGTTCAAAATATGTACCGACCTTTTTGCATTTAACTGGAATACAAGCAATGATGTTTCCACGCATATTGCACATTCGAAGAGTTGCATGTACAAAAGAAATTTCAAAAAGAAGGATGAAGATGACAACTCAGCTCAAGAGGCGCTAGTTGTTAAATATGATTCAAGAAAACAAGAAAACTTACGAAGACCAAGAACATCAAGAAATAAAAGAGAAGATATTTGTAATTTTTGCAAGAAAAAAGGACATTAGATGCGAGATTGTAGGCGATGGATATCTGAAGGAAGACCAACCAAAGATAAGATGTTTAACAGAAGTACACACAATTTTGTTGACACCAACACATTAACTGATGTTTGGTATGTACCTTTTATTTCTCGTGATTTACTTTCCATATTAGCTGCTCAAGACACAAATCAGAGAAGTGTTGTCAAGTCGACCACTAAGGAGTATTGGCTTGATATCGATGGAGAGATTGTTTTATATGGAAACCGTCAATTGAATGGTTCTCTTTATAAGGCAGCAATCAAACCAGTAGTATCGAAAAAGAATTTGCAGTTGAATGTAGCCGTTGGAGAAGACTCAACACTTCAACTTTACCATGATCAATTTAGCCATCAAGACAAAAGACACGTCAAACAAATGATTGAGAAAGAATTTGGAATTAAAGTCATGCTCGACGAAAAGATTTGTGAGCCTTGTATCTACGGTAAAGCTCATTGACTTTCATTCGGAACAAGAAGAAAAGCGACAACACCTGGTGAGCTGATGTCTACAGACGTTTGTAGACCTTTCAGTGACTCGTTTGGAAAGAAGAAATACCTTGTCATTTTTAAGGATAGTTTTACGAAGTTCCGATACGGATTTGCAATAACACACAAATCAGAAGTTAAAGATGTTCTGAAATCTGAAGGAAGTGATTGCAAATGCCAAGATGTTAGGTCATCCCATCAAGAAACTACTGAGTGAAAATGGTGGTGAGCACCAACTCTGAATTTAAGCAAATTCTACGATCAAATGGTATCACACAGAGACTTACAGCACCATATACGCCAGAGCAAAATGGTAGTTGTGAACGTGAAAACCGAACTATAGTTGAAATGGCAAGAACCTTTAAGTATTCGAACAGTGAAGCTAATTTTCCAAACGCAATTTGGGCGGAGCTGACAAAAACTGCTGTTTATATTCTGAACAGGACAGGAAAGTCTTCAGTTGATGGTAAAAGCCCGTACGAATTGTGGATGTGGAAGAAGCCGAGGATAAAGCATTTAAGAATAATTGGGTCCACATGTTACACCCACATTCCCATTCAGAAGAGACAGAAAATGGACAAGAAAGCAGTCAATGGATTTCTTGTGGGATATGACGGTGATGAAAGATACCGAATCTTTATTCAAGATCAGAACAAGTTAGTTCTTTCAAGAGATGTGCAGTTTCAGGAAAAGCCGATTATATGTGAAAATGCAGTTAAACTTCTCTTTCGAGAAGAACGTCAAGGAAATCTTGCAGATCCCGAAAACGTTGACGAAATAAGAGATGAAGAAAGAGTTATTAATTTAGAGAGTAGCATATATTCGGATGGATTTCTAAGAAATCGAAATACTATCAAGAAACCGCAGAAGTTTGAAGACTCTTCAACAGTTGCAGAAACTTTTTGAGAAGCCATCAACAGAAAAGAAAAATTTGAATGGAAGAAAGCTATGGAAAGAGAAATCCAGTCATTGAAAGAAAACCAAACATGGCAATTGACTTCGTTACCAAGAGGCTCTAAAGCAATGCATTGCAAGTGGGTTTATTGTTTGAAGAAGCATGCAGATGGCACCATTGATCGATATAAGGCAAGGCTAAAGGATTTACTTAGCGAGAAGGTGTTGATTACAGTCAAACTTTTAGCCCCGTAGCAAAGTTGGGAACCATAAGATCACAGATGCACAGAAGAATCTTATGCAGTTTGATGTATCAACAGCCTTCTTGTATGGTGACTAAGACACCATATATATGTATGAAACAACAGCATCAGGGATTCGAAGATGGTACAGATCAAGTATGTGAACTTAAGAAGAGTTTATACGGCCTTAAGCAATCATCAAGATGCTGGAACATAAGTTTTGGAAGTTTCATATCCAAACTAGGATCTCAGGCAAGTGATTCTTGTTTGTATATGAGGGAGAGAAATGAAAAGAAAATAGTACTTGTTCTCTACGCAGATGATAGACTTATTGCATTGACTGATCAACAAGAGTTGAAGATTTTCATTGAAGAACTGAAAACCGAGTTCAAAATTACTTCAAAGAATGCATCGTACTTTCTTGGACTCGAAATAAAGCAAACAGAAAATGGATTAAAAATAGACCAAAAAGCGCACGCAAGAAAATTTTGGAACGTTTCCAGTTCAGTCAGTGTCGAGCAATTTCAACTCCAATGGTGAAGAATTCAGAAACTTCGCAATAAGGGAAAGACGAACAAAGTAAATGTCCATATAGGCAAGCAGTTGGTGCTCTGATTTATCTTATGGTAGGCACAAGACCTGATTTGGCTTACAGCGTTGGATTCCTTTCAAGATCCTTAGAAAATCCCACAAGAGAGGATATAACAAGAGTTAAAAGAGTTTTTCGTTACATATCTGGAACTTTGGACTTAGGTATTGAATATCGAAAAGATTTTAAGGAAGGAATACTAGAATGCTTTAGTGATGCAGATTTTGGTGGATGCAAAAGTACTGGAAGATCAACTTCTGAAGTTGTAATCATATATGCAGGTAGAGCTATTTCCTGGCTTAGTCAAAGACAAGCAATGGTTGCAACATCCACAACAGAAGCCGAAATCGTAGCAGTGAACGAAACAACAATCTGCTGTGCAGATTATGCAATGGAATAATAGACTTGAGAGGAATTCCAATTCTTCAGCTAGATAACTCTGCGGCAATAAGACTTGCTCAAAACCTAGAGTTTCATCGTAGAAGCATACTGCAACGAATATTTCTTTATCCGAGAAAAAGTAAATGAACAGCAAATCGAAATCAAGCAAATATCTACCGAGAATCAAGTAGCAGATTTAATGACTAAACCAATTCCTTTGCCAAGACTAAAACTATTATGTAATCAAATGGGACTTTTTAGAGAATGTTAAGTATCAATTAACAAGGGAAAGTATTGAAACCAAGTTTTCTGTTAATGTTAGCTACTTTAAGTTTGGAATCAAGTTTGTGCTTACGATATGAAAATTTTTAAGATTATAAAATCCACCCATGATCGTATTCTTTTACAAGCCGCCATTAATAGTTTCACATTTTGGTGTGGGAAAAATAGTCTTTCACTCAACCCTTTAAAATGCCAGACGATAACTTTCACTAAAAAACTAATCAGTAACGTATTTGACTACTGTATATCACAGCAAAAACTCTGTCGAGTCTCCAAATTTAAAGATTTTAGGTGTACATTTCTGTTCAAACTTAGAGTTTACACATCACATTCATTTTATTGTTAATAAGGCAAGTTCTATGCTTGGTTTTATAAAACGCTGGGCAAAGGAGTTCAATGATGATAAAATTACAAGGGGCGGGGAATTCGGACTCAAAAGGGAACAAGTAAAGGGTATCTTTCAGATGGGATTTGGAAATGTTGAAATCGAAGACTTCCATATAGTCTGGGAGGCGACCGTAGGGTACCCTACCTCATAAGCCGACTGGAATTGAGTGCCAGAAATGGATAGAGCATGACGTGGCTTATACAAAACTGCAGGGCGGGCTAACTTTCGATGGGCCTTGTGGTGGCAAAATGGCTACTTCCGGTACCGTTTTTTGGTACATACCTACCTCATCTGCCGACTAGACAAATGAGGTATCAAATGAAAGCCTAGACTCTCTAGATTAAGAATCCGTTGGGCGGGCTAACTTTCGATGGGCCAAACATGTGCCCGCCCAGCTGTTTTTGGAAAAAAATCAAAATTCATTAACTTTTTACTTACCGAAATTTAAAATTTTTTTATCTCAAACTAAAAAAAAACGGTGAGTTGATTAGTTTCACTGTCAACTCAATAAAATATTTAACTGAATTTGTAAAAAAAATTAAAATTACTTAAAACAAGTATTTTACCACAGTTTTTCACTGTATATTTGTCTAAATGTATGTTGAAAACATACATAAAAAACATGACATTATTTTCTGCAACAAATTTTTCGATCTTCATTAGGTATTTAAAAAAGCAAAACACATACGAAATATAAAAGTATTTATCTTCATTTTTTCAAAAAACAAATAAAATATAATATAATTTAATATAACACATTTACAAAAGATAGCAATAAGAAATTTGCATATTTCACACAATTATTAACATAACATTTTCATTTGTTTCATCTATAATATTAAAAATAAAATAGTAAAGATAAAAACAATAAAATAAATAATATTAACAAACTGAAAATAAAATTATAAACCTATACCAACATTTTTATTTGCATTAAATTTTTAACAATTGTCATCAGAATCTTCATTACTTAAATATTCTATTTCGTCATTTTCATCTTCATTTAAAATAATGTCATCAACAGTCAAAAAAAAAATGTTTTCCCTCAAAATTGAAATGAATGAACTTTCAATGTTGCCCTAAGAATCTTACCAGAGATTCCTTGAAATTTGGATTTTTTATACATTTAAGGAAGTCTTCTGTTCTTTTTTGTAGTGGGCCAGATATTGCAAAATTTGTGGTTTCCTTTTCGTTTCTATTGTAGTGTTCCGAATCCTTAACTGATGATTTTAAAACAATATGTATTTCCTGAGACTCAGTAGAACATACTCGTTTTGAAATAATTTTTGGTATTTTATTAAATGTCACGGAACTAAACCTTCATAAGACCCTGTTTTTTACCATCACTACTCTTTTAGTGTTTCTTTACGCGTGCAAATCGATCAAGCTCTTTTGAACAATCTTTAATAAAATTATGTTCTTGGGTTTCACCTATTTTATTTGCATTTAAAATAAAATCTGCTATATCTTGACTTGTCGCTCTACCCGTTGTTATATTAAATAGAAATCCTTTCTCTAAATTTTCATCAAAAGGATTAATATTTTGTTTTAAATTGTTAATTATTTCAGAAAATGATTTCTTATAATCATAAGTTGTATGTGGAAAAATACAATATAGGAATATTTTGTAAAAGTTTTGGATGGGAGATAAAAAATCTTTGGTTTCAAGGCGAACCAACTAGTCCAAATGTTGATGACATTATTTTAAATGAAGATGAAAATGACGAAATAGAATATTTAAGTAATGAAGATTCTGATGACAATTGTTAAAAATTTAATGCAAATAAAAATGTTGGTATAGGTTTATAATTTTATTTTCAGTTTGTTAATATTATTTATTTTATTGTTTTTATCTTTACTATTTTATTTTTAATATTATAGATGAAACAAATGAAAATGTTATGTTAATAATTGTGTGAAATATGCAAATTTCTTATTGCTATCTTTTGTAAATGTGTTATATTAAATTATATTATATTTTATTTGTTTTTTGAAAAAATGAAGATAAATACTTTTATATTTCGTATGTGTTTTGCTTTTTTAAATACCTAATGAAGATCGAAAAATTTGTTGCAGAAAATAATGTCATGTTTTTTATGTATGTTTTCAACATACATTTAGACAAATATACAGTGAAAAACTGTGGTAAAATACTTGTTTTAAGTAATTTTAATTTTTTTTACAAATTCAGTTAAATATTTTATTGAGTTGACAGTGAAACTAATCAACTCACCGTTTTTTTTTAGTTTGAGATAAAAAAATTTTAAATTTCGGTAAGTAAAAAGTTAATGAATTTTGATTTTTTTCCAAAAACAGCTGGGCGGGCACATGTTTGGCCCATCGAAAGTTAGCCCGCCCAACGGATTCTTAATCTAGAGAGTCTAGGCTTTCATTTGATACCTCATTTGTCTAGTCGGCAGATGAGGTAGGTATGTACCAAAAAACGGTACCGGAAGTAGCCATTTTGCCACCACAAGGCCCATCGAAAGTTAGCCCGCCCTGCAGTTTTGTATAAGCCACGTCATGCTCTATCCATTTCTGGCACTCAATTCCAGTCGGCTTATGAGGTAGGGTACCCTACGGTCGCCTCCTGGACTAATAGCAGCGTTGCAGTGACGAAGAATTCTGGACATTGGTTCAAAGTGCCCGTAATTAGTGCGGTGATGAGGGATACAGAAAAGGGGAACAGATTGCAGATTTCGAGGGTTGGTGTTAGGATGAATATCACTCAGGAGTGCCGGGGAATTTATATTGCCCATTAACAATTGGTGAGCAAATAATATATCAGCGTTTTTACGTCTAATATATAAGGGTTGCAAACCTATCAGTTTTAGTCGATCGGCATAAGGAGGCAAGTTGGATGTATCATCCCAGATGAGGCCACGTAAGGCAAATCGAACGAAACGTCTTTGAACATTTTCAATTCTGAGTGAATGGTTTTCATAAAAGGGAGACCATACTTGGCATGCATATTCAAGATGAGGACGGACTAGGGAAATGTAAAGCGCTTTAGTAACATAGGGGTTGGAAAATTCTTTTGACCATCTCTTAATAAAACCGAGAGATCTATTAGCTTTATTAATAATTTGGTCAAAATGGGAATGGAAATTCAGGTGTTTGTCACACATAATACCAAGATCTCTAATAGAATCGACTACGTTGACGGCGTCATTAAGGAAGTAGTATACTCTATGAGATGGAATTTGTTTGCGCGAAAAGGTCATTTGTTTACATTTACCTACATTTAACTCTAGGAAATTATGCATGCACCAAACAAAAAAGATATTAAGATCATTTTGTAAAAGTAAGGAATCAGATGGAGTAGAGATAATCTTAAAAATTTTCTTATCATCCGCAAACATTAGGATAACTGAGTTTTTTAATTTAAGACAGACATCGTTAACAGATAAGACGAAGAGAAGGGGGCCAAGGTGACTACCTTGTGGGACTCCAGAAGTTGCATGTATAGGATTGGAGACTGACTTACGGAAAAGGACTCTATAAGTTTTATTAGCAAAGTAGAAGCTTATCCAGTTTATAAATATAGATGGAAAGCCTAGGGCTCTTAGACGCCATCAGGACCAGGGCTAAAGTTTCCTTTGAGGCTTACAATTTTCTTCAGTTATTGTAAACGATGAAAGAGAGGTTTGAGTGCAACCATCTAAATAACTAAAGTAGTGTGGATCAGGATCATGCAAATGTTCAGTATACGATTTGCTAAAGTAATTAGAAAATAGATTTGATATGGTTGTTGGATCAGAGGAGATTATGTTGGAAAAACTCATTGTAGGTGGAAACCCATCAGATTTTCGTTTGACATTTATAAACTTGAAACATTTCCTTCCATCAGAAAGAAGGTTATTTTCCATTTGGTTAGGGTATTGGTTATAAAAAGATTCCCTTAGTTCAGAGAAAGAATTATAGGCGAGAATATAGTTGTTGTGATCAGTATCAGATTTGGACTGTAAAAAGATCTTCCAAAGCTTGTTACGGGTATTTCTTAGGCTACGTTGCTCTCTGTTGTACCAAGGGGGAGCAGAGGTGAAGTCTTTTTTACGAGAGAACGGTACTGATCCTTCAATACAGTACTGAAGAATCAAATAAAACCAATTTGTAAGGGACTCAACTGTTAAGTGGAGGGATCTTAATTCAAAGTCGGCTGAGCTAAGAAGATTGTTAAGTTTGGATAAAAGTCATTTTCTATTTCAAAAAAGTTGTTTTGACAGACGATCAATAAACAGCGATTCAGATTCAGAAGAGATGTTAGTTGGAAAGAAGGATGTCTGATCATCTGAGGTGGACCAATTGAGATGGGGAAGATTAAAGTCTCCAAGAACGATGATCAAAGCATTAGGTTGCACTAGTTCAAGCAGATAATCAATGGCATTAACAGTGGCTTAGTATGCTTTAATTTGTCGAATATAACAACAAAGGGCAAAAAGACTTAGGGAGTGTAACCTTAGCTGATACACCTTCAAATTCGATTGAAGTGGGAATACGGAGTAATGAACTTTCAAAATTACAAGTGATAGATGGAATAGTCGTTAGTGAAGAGTTCAGTACTAAGGATATCAAGCAGATGAACTCATGCTGACAGGGGCTCAAACTGGTTTCATTGAGCTTAGAAGGAAGCCTCAAGATTCATGTAGTATCACAATGGGCCATTAAACTGGCCAATGTGTGTCCTGTGTGTCAAAGCGGACAGCCACTTTAACCTAACCTAAGCTAGGTAATAATTGTACTGACAATTCACACATCCTCACTTATGATGAGCCGCTCATTTTTGTATGACGTTTTCTTATGAGCTATAACTACTTTCTAGAATTTCAAACTGCTGCATATAAATCAGAAGCAATCTTGTGTCTACAGTGCAAAATTGGTAGGTCACGTGTCCATTAAGAGCTTTAAATCCAAAAGTGACAAAATGAAAACGCCTTAAATTGTATTTATAGATGTTGTTTTCAAAATTTAAACTAGACTTCAGGCTTTCGGTCTTAAATTCCAGTTCAAACGTTTTTAAAATTCCTTTTTAATCTTGTTTTACCCCGAAAGGTTTTAAAAATGGAATTAAAGTCAAGGTCATATTTAAAAAAAGAAGAATAGTTTCATCCAATAAAAAATATAAAACTTTGCATTGCAAATTAAGAGCTCTTTTGGTGTGTTAAATCCTTCCTTTTTGATTTTAAATTATACCGATATAGGCCTCTATTTTAAAGCATGACACAAATCGCAAAAGGTCTATCATCGAGTATCCGCTTATAATAATTTAACTGCTACATAAATAGTATGTAAATTTCAACAGGTATTTAATAAATACCAATTTATAGCTCTGCATAAAATATTTACTTTTGTTCGTTCATAGAAATCGAATTTTTTTTTATTTTAAAATAAAAACAAAAATATAATATTTTGCATATGAAACCCTGGCTTAAGTTTATTACATGAAAATTTGCAAATTTGTATTGCAAACTTCTGTGTTTTTATTAAATTCATCTTCGATATAAAAATGCGGTGGTGTTGTATCATTCTCTTGTTTTGTTGGTTTATTAATCAATATCATTAGTTATTCAATGTTTTTTTTTCTTTTAATTTTTTTAATGTTTGGTTTTTATCAAAATAAAAAATAAAATTGTTAAACACTATGCATGCATTGTTGCGTAAATTTGACATTTAGCCTGTGGTTTATTGGTCCTCCTTCTCTTTCTCTTTCATCTTCGCATTGGGGGATTATTCAATGTTTTTCTCTTCTAAAGAAATGCAGACGTCTGCCTCGTCGTCGTCGCGTCGTCAACGACGAAGTCGCCGCAAACATCACACAACAGGTATTTATCACTAAGGTGCAACTTGTTTGGATAAATATTTATAGCTTTTTTTTCGGATTCGATGTGGATTATATAATGACAGAACCAAAGAAACAGCCCATGCTATGCCAATATACAGTGTTGGCCAAAACATTAGCAACTAAAACGACCGCCATCTTTATGCCATTCAAAAATTAAAAACTTAAACAATTCACGTTCATTTATTTCCAAAATTTAATACATTATGTTTGTACTTCTATATACCTAAATCAAAAGAGAAAATAGGTTTTATAACGGTCCATTTAAATATAACATAAGTAGGACTGTAAACCAAGCAACTTCTTATCGCTATCTCTCTTTTTCTTATTAATAGAGAAAAGTTAGTCCGTTAACTACAAAATCCATTGCTCATATTGAAGTTGTTCTCAAACGAGTGCAGTTGAATCTATTTATTTGGTGTTATTCAGTTCACGGGCAAGTTAATCAGTGTTCTTAGCTAACTTTTGTAAAATGCCCGGAAACAAATACTCTAACGAAATAAAGGGAACAATTATAAAATAAAATAAAAGTGGAATGAGTCAAATTAAAATATCAGAAAAATATTCAAATCCAAAATCAGTGATTCAATCCAAACGGTTCATCGAGGTGGCAGACCAAGAGAAACAACAAACAAGGGGATTTTGCAAGAATATAACCAATTAAAAAAGACTCTTTTATGTCATCAAGGTACTTGGCGGTCCCCTGATGATCGAACATGCAACCAAATCGATCATGTTGCTATTGACGGAAGACAATCCTTTAGTATACTTGGCGTTCGTACATAAAAGATCAGCCAACATAGATTCCGACCACTACTTAGTCGGTGTTAAACTGCGTATACGAATATCCATGAAAGCTCTTAGGCGAACAACAATTTCGAGGAGAAGATTCAACGTTGGAAGACTGCAGCAGGAGGATACCGCCAATGCCTTTGGCGACCGAGTATCCCTAGAGCGTTCGAAAACCCCTACAACGGACGAGATGTGCCCAGAGACCCACTGGCAGCTTTGCAAACAATCCATCAGGAATGCTGCAGAAGAGGTGCTAGGTTTCTCACAGCCGCCACCAAGGAACCCCTGGTTTGACTCTAAATGTGGTCAGGCAAACAAAACCAAAACGGAGGCATACAGATTGTGGCAGCAAAGGAGGACACGATCTTCCCGCTAGCTCTACGTTGACAAGAGAAGAAATGGGAACCGCTTGCTCAGAAGAAAGAAAAAAAACCCATGAGCAGCGTGAAGTCAAGGAGATCCATGGATGTTTTAATAGGAAACAGGTGCGGAGTTTTTATAGAAGAGTCGAAAAGAAAATAACGGGATTAACTAGCCGCCCTGAAGCCTGCAAAGATAAGAAGAGGAATACCGTAGTCGAGACGCAGTCAACGCTTAAAATCTGGAGAGATCATTTCAACAATTTGCTTTATGGCTGAATCGCAAACAGGCTTCAGCTTCGGCTTCACCTGACGTTTACGAGTTCAGCCATAGGAATTCAATGTATGCTATCACAATGGAGCTTCGACCTCACGTTTTGTTTGACAATCGTAAGGAAAAGAACGTAATGTGACTCCAAACGGAAGCTCTAGTTCAATTATCTGAACAATTGCTTTGTCTGACAGCTAAACAGCTGTAAAAAAGTCAACAAACAAAATATTTGCTCTTTGGAGGGATAAAATAATAGAAATTTTATTCAAAGCAACCTCGAAGCAGGCCCACCGTAACGCAGACGAAACCGAAGCTGAGGCGTGTTTGTGATTCAGCCATAATGGTGATGAAGACAACGATTCCGCCAGCGAGGAGTAACGTCAAATCCATTTGGTTGACGATCTAGAGTTCCACCCACCCGACCAAAGTGAGATCAGACTAGCCATCACAAGGCTGAAGTCAATTAAAGCGGCCGGTGATGACGGTCTGCAGGTGGAGCTTTTTAAGTACGCTGGAGCAGATCTGGTAAGGAGCATGCTAGTTACAAAAATTTAGACGGAAGAAAGCATACCCGACGAGTGGAACTTTAGCACCTTCTACCCGATCCATAAAAAAGGTGACCGCCTTCTCTGCGCCAACTACAGAGGCATTAGCCTTTTAAACATGGCGTACGAGATCCTGTCCAGCGTATTATGTGAACGCTTGAAGCCATTTACTCACGAACTAATTGGCCCTTACCAGTGTGGCTTCAGGCTTTGAAAATCTAACATCGACCAAATTTTCAATCTACGCCAAATCCTGGAAAAGACTCAAGAACATAACATGGAAACACACCATCTTTTCATCGGTTTTAGAGCAGCTTAAGACAGTGTAGAGAGGAACGAACTGTGCCATGTTGAGTTTTGGTATTACTACCAAACTGATGCTCGTTGCTGCGTCAAAATTGGAAGAGACTCTACCGAAACCTTCGAAACCACCAGATGACTTCGACAAGGCGATTTGCTGTCATGTGCATAGCTGCTTCAATATTGTTTTTGAAAGAGTGGTGCGTAACACGTCAATACAAGTGGCACCATCTTTTAAAAATCCACACAATATATTGGATAATGCAGATGACATCGACATTACGGGAAGTACCAAACGAGCAGTGACGGGTACATTCTCTAATGTCGAGTTTGAGGCGAAGAAAATGTGTCTTGACATTAACGGGGACAAAACGAACACCGTAGACTTGGTCAAAATGTCACAATTGACAGGTACAACTTCGAGGTCGTAAACGAATTGGTTTATCTGGGCACTGCTGTTGATTCTGCAAATGACATCAGCGCGGAGATCAAACGCAAATTACCCTCGCTAATCGCTGTTTCTTTGGCCTAAGTAAGCAGTCTAGGAATAAGGCCCTATCGCGAAGTACCAAAAAAACACTTCAAAAAATCTTAATCATCCCAGTCTTGCTGAAGCATGGACCATCTCCTAGGCGGATGAAGGATCTCTTGGTATCTTCGATAGGAAGGTTCTTCGTAGGATCTATGGTCCGGTTTGTGTCGACAGGCAAAGTAACATCTGGCGGAAAAGATTTAATCAGGAGTTATACGAGCTGTACAGCGACTTGCAATCTGGTTAAAAAACTGCGTGTACAACGCTTAAGATGGCTAGGGAATGTCGAGCCAATGAACATCGAACTCCAGTCCGTAAGGTATTCAACGCCTAGCCTGAGCAAACAAGAAGCAGAGGCATGTCTCATCTTCGGTGGAGTGATCAAGTTGGTATTCGAAACTGGAGGCAGCAAGCTAGAGATCGAGTAAACTGGTGAAAGTTATTACTTACGGCCCAGAAACACAATGCCCTGTAGCGCCAACTAAAGTAAAGTAAGTAAGTACTTTTATATCATCGAGAGAAATAAGAACCCAACTCGACCTGAACGTAAGAGCGAGAACAATTCGGAGACGAGCTGTTGATGGTGGACTAAAATCTTTCAAAGCTGTACAAAAAGCCTTTTTTTCAACTAAAACAAGCTGGCGATATTAAAATTTCCTCATGACCACATCAATTGGACCGCTAGGAAATTGAAGAACGTACCGTTTTGGGACGAGTCCAAATTCAATTTCAAGGGTTCCGATGGTTTCCGCCGTGTTCGAGGACTAGCCAAAGAGGCACTTAATTAAATTGGCAATTAGTGTTGCTTTTGTTTTGGCCAACACTGTATCTAGCAAAAGCTTAATAATAATCATCATCGTCATCATCATTTTGCCTTAAAATCTTTTACGATACGGTTTTGGCTGTTAATTTAAATATTTGATGGTTGGGGCAAAAAAAAACAAAAAATTAAATATGAAGACGTATTCAAATTTTGAAAAATTGTATTTTTTCACATATTTGGTGTTCAGGTTTGGTCTAGTAGAATTTCACAAAAATTAGATCAGATACCCTCGGTGTGATAATTATTGGAACTGGTTGCCAGTGACATAATGAACCACAATATTTGCTCTGCACTGCTCTGCTCTGTGGTTTGGCTGTGGCCGGGACAGTGGACAGCCAGTCAATTGGACCGGCTATGTTTTTTTTTTTGATTGTTGTTTTATTTTGATTTTGATTGACCGAATGTTTTAATTTTTGCCCATTTTGGATATTTGATTTAAGTCATTGATTGTTAGCAGGTGGTATAAGGTTTAGTTGTATGCATGCGAGAAGCTTAGATAGAATTCTTTTTAAGTCTTTAAGTCCTCACAAAGATTTGAAATTATATTCAAATCACTTAACCAAAATCACTCTATTCCGTTAGGTTTGGAAGATAAAGTTGTTTTTATAGGAATGGATTGATTTTGACAAGTCGTGGCGGCCATATTGTTTCTTTAAGTTTCTGTCAAAATATATTCTTTTAATCAATCGCTAAAGAAAAATCATCAGGCCGATGTCTTCTTACATTTGCAGCGTGAATAATGTGTTTGCTAATTGGATCTTGAAGCAGAGATCCCAACTTTGGCCGAAGATCATTTTTAAAGCTATGAGGCAAGCTTTTGGGTGAATGGATACGTCAATAAGCTAAATTGCTGGAACGACACCAATCCACGTAAAATTCACGAGGTGCATTACATTCAAAAGGAAGTGTGGATTTCAGACTGAAGGCGTCATCGGTCCGTACTTCTTTAAAAATGATGCTGGCCAGATCATCACTTTCAACGGCGATAGCGACATATAAGTCGATGATCACTAACTTTATGAGGCCTGAATTGGATGATATGAACACCGAAGACATATGGTTTCAACAGGATGACGCTACGTGCCATACAGCTTAAATCACAATCGATTTTCATGGCATGTTATCTATCGCCAAAGCGACTTCAAATGATCACTAAGATCGTGTGATTTGACCAATTTAGACTTTTTCTTGTGGAGCTTCCTTAAGTCATGGGTCTATGCGAATAAGCTACAACCCCCCGCGGCCCTCAAAGAGAACATAATCGGTTCCATCGGTCTAATTAACTTTATCTGAAAGATAATATTATGGGGTTATAATATAAATGTGTCGAGACTGACTCAGGAGTGGTCTAAACTGGAAGTCCAATATTCGATGGGTTTATCCAACATTTATGGGCGTAACACGAAAAACGTTGTCCTTTATTAAGAGGCCAATGGTTCCGTGTGTATTGGTCTATACTTTCGTCTTTACAAGTCCTCAAAGAAAAAGTAAAGTATTACATGGCACAATATTGGCAAACGAAACTAAAAATAAACCACTTGACATCTGACAAAATGGCCGCAAGTTAGAGTAGTGTTACCAACTTAAAGTTCTAAAGCATACAAAATCATGATTCAAAAGCTTCCCGACGAGGGGTTCACTCTTGGTAATCTTCCAGGTGGCTCGAGTTCATATTTACATGGTGTCTTGAATGATTGCGCTACAATATCGTGAGGCCTTGAACGGGTTACGGTTATGTTCTTCCGGCGTCCCGGTGCTCTGTGAGGTAGAGCTTTTATAGTCCGTATTCCTAAGTGTCCCATCTAAGTGGATGTTGGGTGAGAGTGGGGCCGTGGAAGTCCCATCGAGACCCTCCCGTTCACTGGATGGTGTTCTGGGTGGTCTCTAAGGCCTCCTTCACACGAGACGGTTTTGTCCGTACGGTTAAAATCCGTACGGTTTTTATCCGAGAGCCATTAATAGTGAACTAATAAAATTAACTAAAAAAATTAACGCACTGGTCGGAGACAGGTTTTTTCCGTTCGGACGATTTAAAACAGCCGTCTAAACAACTGAAATATACGGCGGCCGTGCCGTCGCCGTCTTATCGGTGCGTACGTGACTACTCGAACGCATTCACAAAACACGTCGTCTGCCGTCCGTTTTTGTGGTCACTTGTACCTGAGTTAAAATTAAAAAATATCTAAAATATAACCAAACGTAGACGATTCACGGGAAAAATACGTTATGTGTGAAAACAAAGTCCGTACGGAAAAAAATCGTTGGGATTTTAACCGTACGGACGAAACCGTCTCGCGTGAAAGAGGCTTTTGGGTTCGCAACTCCTTGGGTGCCTGTGCGCTAACTATCCGGTTACAACCAGAGCTTTTAGTCCTCTTTCACACGAGACGGTTTCGTCCGTACGGTTAAAATCCGTACGATTTTTTTCCGTACAGACTTTTTTTTTCAATAATAACGTATTTTTGCCGTGAATTGTCTACGTTTTATAAAATATAATATAAAATACTTTATTACAAGTGACCACAAAAACGGACGGCAGACGAATAAAAATCGTGTTTTGTGAATGCGTTCGCGTTGTCACGAACGCAACAGTGGTTTACACAGCTGTTTTAAATCGTCCGTACGAACAAATCCCGTCTAAGTCCAGTGTGAAAGCTTTAGTTAATTGTACTAACTTACTATTAATAGCTCACGGATAAAAACCGTACGGATTTTAACCGAACGGACGAAACCGACTCGTGTGAAAGAGGCCTTAGATGTATGTATCCCTTGTTGTAGCTAGGTCATGAGCATATAGATTAGATGAGTGAATGCAATAGCTGTTCGTAGACACCGTTAAAGGGTATCTTTGTTGTTGGCTTGGACGTCTTGGCTATTACTTGCCTCGAGCCTCTTCGTGCAGTGGCTATGTGTTTCATAGCTGTGGTAGGTTTTTGGTAGTAGGAGTGTAGGAGGTTAATAGGCCTCGAGTCTTAAAGGACTGATCTATAGAAGTGACCTTCACGTTTGCGAAGGCTGCAAAAGGAGCTATATTCTGGACCCACGGGAGGACGGGCCCTGGATCTGTTCGTTTCCCGTGTCTTTTTGTCTCTGGGCGACCAGGCTACTGTCTATGTGGGAGCATGTTCACTAAATTGTACTGGGGTAGCGCAAGCTGTCCTGGGGCATTTGTCGTCGCTTTTCTCGGCTCCAAGAGTATGGGTAGGCCCACAGTTTGATTGAGTTAAATAAACAGATGCCCACGTAAAGCCATAATTCATTCTTTATATATTACAGACCAATCATTATGGCCTATCGAAGGAAAATTCTATCTGATTTCTAAGAAGCGTACGATATGTTTTATCAGAGTAAGTTTTCCGTAACGCAAGGAGCTGTCAAAATGTATTTAAACGGCGGTGGATGGTGCTTCCTTTGGTTTTAATTAATTACTGCTCCGCAGCAAAATTGATTAACAATTCTATGGTCAGAATTTCTCTAAGACCTATCATTCTAAGGCCTTAAAAGCTAAAGTTAACGCTCAAGATCAGGGCCCATAATATATGTAAATAACGAAACGAAAAGAAAAAACTGATCCAATAAAACACGGTAATCTTAACATAGACCGATTATAAATTTCAAGAATTGACTCATACAAATGTTTAAACATAGTTTCTGACCTGTCAATAAAATACCTGGAACGAGTCAAATGGATTTGAGTTCTCCTTTGACACCAAAAACAACGCCACCTTTGTCCTCAAATAAACAACACAATAGAAATTCATTTTTAAAATTTTTTATTTAATCAGTTTTTGTTTATAATTAAAAAAAGTAATTAAAATAGGCATAATAATAATAATAATTCATTCATTTTACTATCATAATTATCTCTTCTCTTTATTTAATTGTTTTTGTTTGTTTTTTTCATTTTGTATGTAACATTTTTCAATTTTTTTGTATGTTCTTTTGTCTTTAAACTTAAACACAGCGTGTGACTTTGTCTGCTAAAAATTCGAAGTCATTCAAAGTCTTTTTTTAAAAAATTTAAAAATATATAAGTACGAGTATATTGACAGATATACAGGAAATAAAAATAAAATCAAAAATAATCATAAAAATAATAATTATTTTAAATCTAATTTGAAAAAAGAAAAATTTGACAGATTTGAAGCAGAAAAGTGACAGTTGAAAACAAAAGATGACAGATAAAGAAAAGAAATTAGAAATTTAGGGTTTTTATAAATAAAAACTAGAAATAAGAGAAAACCATCAATGAATTTGATGGAAAAGTTTGACAAGTTGTTTAAAAGAAAATTAATTTTAGACTGTCTTTTATTTTACATTAAAACTATATACAAGGAGGGAGGGAGATAGAGGGATTTGGGGGTTTTGGGAAAGGGGGGGTATTTTAGTAGATAGTTCAAAGTACATATATAAAGATTCAGATTTAAGGCATTTTAGACTCTGGAAACTCGATAGAAGTTATAAATGGCAAACAATATTAAGAAATTACTACAGTGCGAGACCAAAAAATAGATCCACTTTCTCAATATATTTCTTTTTTCTATTTTTTTTATTAAAATTTGGGATTTTTTTTTTATAAAAACATAATATAAAATAAAATAAAAAAAAATAAAACTCATAACAAATTAACTCTCAACACTTTTGACTTAGTAGAAACCATCACCGGTTGGATCGTTGATCCATGGGTAGTTATTGGGACATCTGACGCACGTCTGTAGATTGATGGTCTCACCGGGCACCTCCTTTGAGGTGAGTTTGCAGGAGTAGGGCACAGAGCAAGCTTGTCTGCCTTCGACAACACACTTCTCCCTCCATGGCTCGAAGTTCTTGGCTTCGCTGATGGTCTTGGGATTCTGCATCCACTGGATGACTTGTGTCATTGTGACGAAGTAGACATCGTTGTGGTTGGCGAGGACTTCATCGATCCAGTAAAGGAAGGCATCCAAGAATTCGGGGTTGTTCTTCAACCACGCAGCATGGAAGTACAGACCCAATGGAGCACGGTTCTGATCGTAATGCCTGTCGAAGTTGTGGTTCAAGAAGTTGTAGAATTGATCACCGGTCAGGATGTTTGAGCAAGAGTCAACCATGGCACATCCGGGAATAGATTCATCATTGGTGGGGTCTTCCCTACGGTCGAGTTCGTTCATGACCATTTCCCAGACGGCGTGAGAACGGGTTGGGCAGCTCTGGAGATTACCGTGACAACGATGTGGCATACGGAAGTACATGGTGTATGGCCATAGTGGAGGATTGGACAAAGGAGCAGTGATGGTTGAGTCGTAGAGGAAAGCTTGTTCTTCCATCATGGTGAATTGGTTGTTGCCACCGACACGGAGGTATGGAGCACGGACACCTACAACTGAGTTGTCGGTGATGTTGGCGTACTTCTCAATGATGATCCTCATACCAGCCATTTCCTTGGCCCAGTCGTCAACAGTTGCGTTTGACCAGAAACGTTCCTCATCGTTGTGACTGTTGAGACAAAAGGGAAACAGAATAATAAAAGAAGATATAAGAAACATGTTTCATGTTTATAACTCAAGTTCAACATAATTATTTGCTTAAACTTTAAGTGAAAGGATCTTATAAGATAACTTTAGAAAGCCTACTCACGTAATAGAGTGAACAGCGATTTCGTGTCCCTTGCGAGAAGTCTCCTGAACAGCTGAGTAGTTAGTATATTTGTGAGAAACGAAGTATGTGGCCTTAATGTCACATCCGTTGGGGTTTTTGCGCCCCTTGAAGATTTCCTTGTAGAGTTCGATGTTGTTGTTATTGATAGCATCATCGAAAGTGATCGTGATCATCATAGGAACATCCTTAGCTGGCAGATCTCCGGGAATTGAAGTACCATCTTCGGAACAGAAACAATCAGGCAACACACATACAGCTGGGTCACATGGTGGAGCACGATTTGGATCGTTATCGATATCTAAAACGTACAATTAAAAAAGATTTTTCTCTTAAGTTCATTGCCTTTTTAAAACGACGACGACGCACGGTCGAACGACCACCCTCAGGCGAATATTTCTTATAATCGATGACTTTCAAAAGAAACAGTACAAGAGGCCTTAAGTATCGTAAAAGTGTAAATTCATTGAAATTCAATATAGGCAATGGAAGTAACGAATAACAAAACTACCGCTATATGCACATTGTA
Source organism: Eupeodes corollae (assembly GCF_945859685.1). NCBI lineage: Eukaryota > Metazoa > Arthropoda > Insecta > Diptera > Syrphidae > Eupeodes > Eupeodes corollae. Next base: position 300,634,351 of record NC_079147.1, on the reverse strand, counting down.
CCAACTATAAATAAATTGAAGAAAGTTCATAGAGCTCTATGCTGGAGCTCCGAGCTCGTGCCTTGAATAAATCAAATGAAAATTTTACAACAACCACAAAATCACTAACGACCAACGACGATGTCTGCATCACGATTTGAATGACAAATAGAAGACTTTTTTAATGTCAGAAAGTTATGATAATCTATACACCTTTTATAAGGTACCTTGCCTATACCTATGTAGGTACCTATAAAATTGTTCCTTGTTGCACTTTGAAGAAGAAGAAGAAGAAATTATAAAACCAATTACGAGAGGTTTCCTACGATGGCTTTTATGCCTTTTGCCGATCAATTGCATTCAAATATTTCACCATGTAAATGTTACACTCGAAATAAAATTTAATTGTGTGTTCAGCATAAGGCGATTAGGGTTGCAACAAAATAACAAACGAAAAAAAAACAGAACTGTTTGAAATTCAATTATGTAGGATGTTGAAATGTCAATTGGAATTAATTTTAATTGGACAAAGATGCTGAATTTTAAAATGTCATTAGTTGTTTTAAAATGTCATCAGCAATAGCTCTTTGATGATTTTAAAATTGATGTTCTTTGATGATATAAAAGTCAAATAAGAAACAATAATTTGACAGATGACACTATGAATTTTCAAGAATTTGAAGAATAAAATAAAAACCTATGAAGCATTTAACTATTAAGAATTTAATAGTTAGCGTTTTCATATTCTATCACAGTAAAAATATATCTAACTTGACGTTAGTGTCATGGAAGGAATCTTTTTTATAACTTGTGCGCAAGGTGAGATGCAAGCGGTTCCTAATGGTATATTGTCAAATTTGACATTTTAAAATGATATATAAGACAACAAATGTAATTTAGTACCACATTAGCATAGAACTGCAAAAAGAAACTTCAAAAGAACCGCATGAATAAACTTAAGTTGCACACCTTTGCTTGATTAATTGCGATTCAAGTAATTCAAGGTCCGTCCATACACTCTACAGAGACTCCACTCTCTGGACAGACACTTAATGATATTATGTGCATCATTCTGTTACCTAATATTCCGTTCTATTCATTAATCTTTCAATGCTAATTGCATAAGCCAGACCCCAAACACCGGGTAATGCACGATGGTGTTTTTTTTTTGATTTTGCACATCCATCGCCATCATCGGTATTTTTTAAATTTAAGTAATCAAATATTTCGTTTTTAGTTGAAAAATTCCCCTACTTGCAGTCAGTATTGTGTGAGCACTTAAAATTTTAAGTAATCTTCCACACTTGTTTAAGCCAGGTATGCGATGCCATAATATCAATGCACTTATATTCATCTGACATTTAAGCTTTAAGAAGCAACAAAATACAAAAAAGAAGTTCGAACAAAGGCCAAACCGAAACCGAAACCCGTAGGCATGGATGGGGATGGGTTTGGGTAGCCGAAGCCGTGTAGCATCCGCATCCAACACTCATCAAACCACACACATGTAGTATGTACATATAAGCATTATTATGTCTTGTCCATATTTACACGATGCAACACACCCTGTATTCTGTAATTTATAATCCACCTTCGAAGATTTATATGCTATATGACTGTACGACTGCGTGTATACCAAGTCTGGGTTTTCGAGCTTAAATTGAAACTCTATACTCAAATAGTGGAGGTGGCAAGTATGAAGAAGTAGGTTACCCCCATCACAAGAGTTGATCCATGCCCCAGCTGCACAGCACAGCCAAGCACACAAAAGTTGCTATCTCTCGCTATAGATAAAAATAAATTTAATTTCAATTTAACAGTTTCTTTTTCTCGTGGCTGTTATTTTTGTTTTTTAAGTTTGTTGTTATGTCACCAATTCGAAACCGGTTGGAATGTTTGCGTTTACACGAGTGATGTGCATGCGTTGAGATTGAGACTGTCATGGAGTTTGGGTGTCTTATATCAGACGTTACTTGACGACTTTGACTTGACTACTGGAAAAAACAGTGCTGCAACTAATTAAATCTATCTTTTTGCCATGATATACAATAAAGTTGGCCTAAGATATTGTATTTTTGTTGTCTCGTATATTTTGCTTTTGTGTCTTTAAGCTTGAGTTTAAAGAATTTCGGACAAGGTCAGGTGGTTTTTGGTTGTCTGTTTTGTGGTGAAAATCCTGTCAGAAACGGGTTTATTTTACTACTTTTTGTTTTCTGAGAATAACAAAGTGATATATGTCAATTTGTGTTTTTAAGTTTTAACAAAATAATAAATAATGAACTAATAATGGTCACGGATTAAGCAAAAACAAAATTGAAGGCAGAATAAATTATGGGCATATATTGAACCATGAACCGGAACGAAAGATGTAGAGTTTTTGTTGTTTGGATTTACATACCTACACATTTCATTTTTGAATCGACAATACTATTTACAGCTAGAGTCAATTTGACAACTGACAGTTGAACAGTTTTTTTTAGGATTACAGGACATCGGTGTGATTTTTATTTGGCACTAATTCTTGTTTTAATTTAAAAATGTCACCCAATTTTAATTCATACTCAGTGAGATGAAAATACAACTATCAAACGACAGGCAATTGGATTGGCGTTAAAAGCGTCCAATTGTAACACCAAATTATACAAATCTGTCAAAAAATGTGTGTGACATTTATGACTTTGTTGAGACTGACAGATGTAAGATAAGAAAGCGAAAATGAATGGCAGTTTCTTTTTCTTAGTACATTTTCTGGCGTGTTATTGAAGTTATAAAATATTTGACAGTTGAAAAACCAAAAATGCAGTAATGACAGATAAAGTTATTTCGATAAAATGACTCATTACGTGAATTTTTCTGAGCGTTAATTTTGATTTCATTAAAGGGATTGTCATTGCTTTGGTTTTGTTTGATTTTGACATAAATCTTTTTTCATTCTTTTGAACCTTCTTAAAAGTTTAAAGTTTTATTTTAATCCAAAAACGTTATTAAGATTTGTTTCATAAGAATCGTGATCTAATATAAACAAAACTAATCAATATCTTTCGTCAAATTGTTGATTGCATAATCAATGACCACAAACTAGCCCAATCAAAAACATTCACCACCATTATTATTCACCGACTTCAACTTCAACTCCAACTGTAAATGAAGAAATTATCTTTCAAATTAACAACAACAACACAAAATTATTCAATCAGACAAATTTTCTAAAGAGATAAAAAAAATCTTACTATCTTGCAAAAGAGGAAGGTGTGCCATAATATTGCATCAATCTTAATGTCAAATTATAAGGACACACTCCATCATCGTCAGCATCATTCAACAAAAACAAGAAAAGAAAAACCACAATGACAAATGTCATTTATACACGAGATGTTACGATCATCCGTATATCGTATCGTATAAACAAAACTTGTTGGGAATTCGCCTTTAGGATAGTATATTTTACAAAAAAAAAAGAAGAAAAATCAGAGGGCAGAGAAAAAAAAATAAAAACAAAACACACAAGATGTAAACATAATCACCTTACGGCTATAAGTTTACTTCACTTCAGACTTTCAGTTTCATTTTTGCGATATTATAGTACCCCAGACAAATAAGATAGACATAATAAACAACATCACCATAGGGACACAGCTTTAGATATATTATGGTAAACGAACCAACGAGAAAAAGTACGTATTTTATGGGTAAACATTTACTGTGAATGCCAAAGGAAATGAAGTAAAATGGAAGGTAAAAATCAAGAAATCAATCTTATGGGAAGATTTTTTCAAAATCAAAAAAAAAATCAACTTTTCCCTTTCTGTTTCTGATTAGTGATGTTTTGCGAGTTACAATGAATTATGCTGTTTGCCGTTTACCATTTATAGATTCTGAAGGTGTGTTTTGTTGGAAAAGTTCATTTTGATGAAGATTTAAGCTATGGTTTCACTTTTACACACCCTCAAATGGCGTTTTATTTTGTATCCCTTCTTCTTTCAAATCAAGATCAAAGTGAGGATTGTGTGAACAAAGCCTTAAACACATAAAAAGGTCAAAGATACCACATTCCACGTATGGGGCGAATTCGTATAATTTGACGTATGCCATTTACGATACGTTTTTGGAATAACTAATCAGCTGTCATCGTTTGCGTATTTGATAATTTATTATGGCTGTGGGCTTGTCAGTTAGTTATTCATTGTTCAATATAAATTGTGTGGTGAATCAAAAGATCATCGGTTGTTTATAATTTGAATGTGAAAAGGCCATCAATAGAAAGTCATACAATTATATTAGGTGACAGAAAATAATTAACAAAAGAAAATAAAAACTTACCACATGAGTTTTCATCTGAACCATCGGTACAGTCCTTCTCGCCGTTACAGAAAAGACCACGTTCAATACAGTTACCATCACCACAGGCTAGGAAACCATCTTGACACAGAGGTTCGTCTGTGTGCAACAAAGGCTTGATTTTACGTTCCTTGTTCTTCAATTTGCAGTTTTTGACAGCTTCCTTCCAGTCACAAGTTTGTTTCTCAATATCGAAGAACAAACCAGCTGGACAACGGATAGCTTGGAGACCCTGTTAATGAAAACAAAAAAAAATATGTTAAGAAAGTTGTATGACATTAGATAAAAAAAAAAATAATTTACATACAAATGTCAGTTTTTGGTCTTGTCAAATTGACACTATCGTATTACTCAACATAAAGTCAATAAACTATAACTATCGCGCTGGTATTTTTTCATAGCTTAAAAGATTATGTCAAAGTGTCAATTTGATGACTGAGCAATAAATCAAACTTCTTCCAATTTTAATGGATGATCAGATTGGCGTTAAGTGTATCTGTCAAATTCAAATGTGACACATGCTTATATGGATACAAAAATTATGAAATGTTAGTGTAGGCACCACTTTAAGTCAGCTTTGTTTATGTGATGTGAAATAATGACAAATTATATTTTAATAACTTTTTTATGTGACTTATTTTGACGTTTAATCATAGTTTTCGCCCCCACATGGTGTGGGTAAATGAGGAAAGATTTGAGAAAAAATATCGGGAGGTATATAAAATAATGAAATAAATATTGAGTCAATGCGTATTTGACTAGCCTTTAATTAATAATAGCACGTTTACACTACAATAAACACTAAAAGTGACAGTCAATCCATTTTTGATACTTTTTCGTAACTGTAATTCAGTCAGTAAGTGTATCTGTCAAATTCAAATGTGACACATGCTTATATGCATACAAAAAATGTGAAACAAATTACATGTTATTAACTGTTTGACGTTGTTTCCACTACGCTTTTTTATGTGACTCATTTTGACGTTTAATCATATTTTTCGCTCCCACATGATCAAAAGAAGTGGGACAGGATTTAAGAACAAATATAAGGAGATAAATATAATAATGTAATGTAATAATGAGTCATGCGTATTTAACTAGCCTCTAATTAATAATAGCACGTTTACACTACAATAAACTTTAAAAGTGACAGTCAATCCATTTTGAAGACTTGTTCATATTGTAGTTTTGTAGTTCAATCATATTAGGTTGGTTTGTTTCGATGATCATTGTTCGCTCTATGATAGGGATGCTTAAGTGTCAAAGTGTATAAGAAATTAAATTTTTAAATGTCATATATTTAGTTTGCTTTTTATTATGACATAAGCAGCAATGTTATTGGTCCGAACTCTGAATATTCTTAAGTGTCACTTTCTAAGATTTAACTTAAACCAAAAATTATAATGAAATAAAAATTAACTTACAGATGATGTACATTGGATGACATCACGACAATTATCACCTTCTCCAGCCACTAAACGGAACCATTCGCCGGCATCTTTATCTTTGCAAAGTTCCTGTTCAAAGGATTCTTCTTTCTTTGCTGGCTCATCAGTTGTTTGCCGTTTTACTCTTTCAGATGCAGCTGATGCTAGAAAAGAAAAATAAAGAATAACAAAACAAATTAAAAATAACTGCAATATTAAACGATACCAACAATTAAGTTTAATTTAAAAATTCAACGAAATTCAACATTTTTGACAGTTCGCAAACAGGCCTATATTTGACATCTTTTGTTATATCTCTTTGAGTACTTATATACCATCTATTTGATATCTCTCTTAGTCTAGACGCATCTTTATAATAGTCTATTCTACTGCAACGCATTTTGATAATAATTAAATTGAAATCGCAAAATCTATTCACGTGTTTATTTATAAATCATACCAAAGTCTTGAATTGTAATGACATATCTACATAATGATATTAAGTTCATATGCAAACACAAGACTGCAATGTCATAACCTTTGTTGCCTTAATTATCACCAGACAATATATCACAAAATGACACAAGATTTAACAATGACAAATAGCAAGAGAAAGCCTATACTCTCTAAGTTGATTCCAATTATGCTCACCTTATGTAGGGAAGGTGCTAAAATTACAAACCTCCATCATCATCACAAATAGACTATTAATAGTTGTTGGCCCTTGTTGTTTTGGTATGTCTGGCAAACTATCTAATTAGTATTTAATTGCATATAAAATGCAACACCTTTAAATGCAGGTAAACGAGTTTTGCACAAAAGACATCACGTCATTGTAGTGAACAAGAGCCTTATGTTTAATTTGACAGCAACAGCTGTTTACTTTTTGTGTAGGCTGGGTAGACCTATTTGATTGTAAAATACCTTTGTGCACTAGAGGTCGTTGTATAGGCGTTATTTTATTCTCATTAGGGAAACCACACAGGTAAGGTATGCAATGCACTACACAGTGCACAGCACACAACATATGCTTATATATTCCACCCAAACAACCGGAAAAATGTGGGCCACCATCCTAACCTAGCTCAATTGTGGTCTCTAAACAGAGATGACGCCTTCTAGTTTTGCACTTGCAGTCTTCTCTTCGTTCTTCGTTTTGGAATCTATTTAGAGGGACTCCTCTTTTGGGAAATACATTTGAACATGAAAGTGGTTTTGTGCAACCAAGCGGAAATTCCATTGCATTCCCAGACAAAAGTCTCCCCAGAGGGAGCCACTAAGAACCATCACGATGTAGGTTCCGATATAGACAGTTGACAGCTAATTCTTATTTATATTGGCAACTTACAAGCTTTGACTCAAGTCGAATATATGTATGTACAGATCAACTCGTATACATTAAAGCTAAGTAGACATAAGGTTGAAAATACATTAAAATAAACGACAGACGACATCAAACTAGTTTTTAATTTTTAATACATAGCAACAACTATGCTGTCTATGAAATTCTTTGAAAATTTTGTTGAAAAATAGCATCCAATTTATAAACTAGTTAATGGCAATCGACAACACCATCGTTATGGAAAATATTCCATGACTTTAAAGTTGAACTGAGCCAGCCAAGCGCATAGACATAGGCAAAAGCATTTATACAAACACCTCTAAGCACCTGAACGCAGGTACTCGCAAAACACCAAACCAAAATGGCACTAGTATAACAGGTGTCTAAATGCCGTTTTATTATACCACAAAGAAAGGAATTAGTTTTGAATTTATATTAGCTTAAGCCTTAAAAAGATGTTATGACAACCGGTGCCTGAGCGGTGTGGTGTTATGGTGGGGTTCGTCTGTCTATCTATCTACAGTGCACACAGAGTGAATATATTTAATGAAAAATAATCACGGAAGTTTTTGTAGAAATGGAGAAGCTTTTTTTCCATAATTATCTGTCATTTGCATATAAATAAGTTATGTTATATTGGCAAAGTAGAGTAGAAGTTTTGGGGTATGATTTCTTATAACTTTTATACAACTCCCTTAAGGTTGATATTAGATATACAGTTAATAAAGAAGTTTTTAGCTCTCAAGAGACTGTAGATGGCGGTGGAGTTCAAAAAGTATGCGCTTTTGACTTTCCTAATATTTGCATGTGATTCACAAAACTTTTTCAAGGTTTCATAGAGTTCATCAGTAATGCAATTAAAGTAGATATACATGGATATAAAAAGAAAAATAACTATACAATTTATTCCGATGATAGAAAAATTGAAATGACAGTTTTTTTTTCTTTTAAAAAAGTGTGAATACTTCCTTATATCTAATTTAATTTATTCAATGTACTTGTTCAAACTTTTCTAAGTCAATATTAAACCTGAGCAATAGTTTCCATTTAGATATAGATTAAGTGAACTCACGTGATGTTCTCAGTGTAATCACTCTTTACGTGATACATTTTGACGTTTCAGTGTTCACTTGTATAAACTCAATTTTAAACAATTTTGTTGGTTTAGGATAAAATAAGGAGTTACAAGGAGCTTTATGACAGATGACAGTTGGAAGGAATAGAACTCCGTTCAGAATTATTTAACTGATAAATTTAAAAGAATATGTGGATAATCTTTAAAGTCAAATACATATAAGCTTAAGGCCAACCTAACACTATAGTTTGAGTGAAAACGTTAAGTTCATAAATGAAATTGTAAACATTTTATGTTCTGTTTTCTATACTTTTTCGATTGAAGACCACAATTTAAAATTGTTAATGATAAAATCAAAAATATTGCATCGTAGGTTATGGTCAAGTTACATTACTACAAAAATTTAAGCGAAATTAAGCATACGAAAGTAAAAATTTAAATGTCAAACTTTTCCACATGAATTTAATTGCTACTGTCAAAGCGAAACACGTTAAAAATTTCGCTTTGAAGGAAAGTGAAATTTTATATTTTGAGCATCTACTTTTCTCGAGTTAAGAAATTAAAAGTAAATTGCGAAAAACAAGTGCAAAGTTTATTTTATTAATAAGACCACAATTTAAAATTGTTAATGGTAAATTCAAAAATATGGCATCGTAGGTTATGGTCAAGTTACATTACTTAAAAAAAATTGAAGTGAAATTAAGCATACGACAGTAAAAATTCTAATGTCAAACTTTTCCACTTCAATTAAATTGCTATTGTCAATGCGAAACACGTTGAAAATTTCGCTTTGAAGGAAAGTGAAATTTTGTAGTTTGAGCATCTTCTTTTCACGAGTTAAGAAATTAAAAGTGAAGTGCGAAAAACAAGTGCAAAGTTTATTTTATTAATAATACCACAATTTAAAATTGCTAAAGATAAAATCAAAGATCGTAGGTTATGGTCAAGTTACATTACTACAAAAATTTAAGCGAAATTAAGCATACGAAAGTAAAAATTCAAATGTCAAACTTTTCCACATGCATTTAACTGCTACTGTCATGCTCAAAACTTTTCACGAGTTAAGAAATTAAAAGTGAATTGCGAAAAACATGTGCAACAGTTTTTTTATTTAAAATTATCCCTACACAAGATTTTCACTGAAGGGAAAGTGAATTGTAAAAAATATTAAAATTAATACCGGGAAAATAGAGAGAATTGTTGTTTTCTACAAGGGAAGTGAATTTTATTCACACTAAATTTTCCATGAATTTATTTTGTTTAGTTTTAGTGGAAGTGGGAATTTATAAAAACTTTGAAAATCAACACGTTTGTTACAAAATAAAATATTTATTAGTTTAATGGAGTTTTATTCAACTTTACATTCCGTAGATTTTTTAAGAAAATAAATTCTTAAAAGTGGCTAAATTCTTCGGGAAATTTTTATTCTTGAATAAGTTTTAAAATACTTTTAAAATTTTTCTGCTGTACTCGTAGCTCGGCATTCTTACATTGTCAGCAAAATTAAAATCCCCTTTTGAATATTAAAAATCCGAAAAAAATTTAAGTTGTCTTGAAAGTTGTTAGTCCTTAACTGGTTCACATAAACTACCCAGTCAAGGTTATCATTCTTTTAAATTTACGCGTGTCTCTTCGAGATGTGATCCGCGAAAAATAAAAAAAAATCCATTTCACAATCGATACCGAAAAATCTTACGTAAAAACAAATATTTAAATCACAGAAAATAACGTGCGGAAAAAATCAAACATGGCGGACGAAAGTGTAACGTGGGCGGAAATGACGTTTATTGTGACATTTGAATTTTTAAATTCACCAAAATTATTACTATAACAATATATCTAAATTAATTAAACACATTATTTTATTTTTAAAATGTAGATTAAGCAATTTTTTAAGATTTAAGAAAATAGAAAAAAATATAATTAAACTTACCAGTTGAAACAGCAACAGCAAAAATGGCTAAAACCACAAAAAGTTTCGCCATTATTCCAAAAACTCCAGCAAAAAATATATGATTATTTGAACTCTGAACTTTTTTTCACTTAAATAAATTTAAATAAAATTTAAGCAATGAAAATCCTTTAAGTAGTTTTCGAGAAACTACTGCGCAAGACAAAGTATATTTATCCTTCCGCTCGGCGCTAAAGTTCCATATACACTGGCGAACCGAAATCGAATTTCTCGAACTTTGGATACGAAAACTTTTTCTTTTATTTCTGTCAAGGTATCGGTTATACAAAACAGCAAATTGGTTTTTACTTAATATATCTTCTTTTTCTCTTTTATTTTTCTTCTGCTTTATCACTCTTCTACTTCGACTTCTCCTTTTTTTCTTTTTTTTTGTGTTGTTTCACTAAAAATTTTATTCACGAATAATGAGAGAGTGTGTGTATGTTGTTTCACCCGATTGTGGTGAGAATGGAGATTTTTATTATAATATCAGTCGTTACCGCACAACAACGGGTTTGGTTATAAAACTTAACAAAAACAATAACTTTACGAGAAAAAAACTTATTTTAATATTCACAATATAATGTTCATTAGTCTGGTTACTCCATTAAGAGTAAAAAATTGACAACGGTGTCGTCGGGTAATCTTGTGTATAACCGACTTCCACAATGTAACGCAAGAGAGAGTCACCGAAATGCACGCTTTTATATTAACTTTGGCAAAACTTTAAAAGTGGGGATTTATTTTTGACGGGGACTGTATGGGGAACATGATTTCATGTTGTATCGATTTCCCCTCATTGAAATGTGGATAGCTTACATTCCACGTCTGTTTGAATGAACCTGACAGAGCTATCGGCGTGACAGAGATGTCAAATCAAAACTGGATTACAAACCTCTTGGCCATGCAAAGCCATCTGCAAAATACCACTGCAAGAAGTGTGTGGTGAATGTGGAAATTCAACCACTACAACCATGAACGACACCTGGGGAAAGACATCGATCACGATCAGGTGTGGTGAGTTTTGTCGATTTTGACTTTTGGATCTCGATCGTGGCTTAGAGATGGATTTCGATATTTTATGAATTTCATTATAAAAACATTTGCAATGTGTGGTTGTGGCGCTGCTGGCGCTGTTGTTGTTTCTGATATTGATCTTGGGTGTTGCACATAAGAAATGTTTTTGTTTTGCCATCATTTTGTTTGGATTTTGCTATAAAAATGTATTTACCACATTGGGTGGGCTCATGGTGTGATGAGAAAATTGACATTGTTCAATTTACTGAGGCCGGCTCGGCTGTGCTCGTTTCGTTTGAAATTGGAATAATTTTATTTTTTCAAAGTTGAATGGAAGTTGGAAAAATAATTCAAGCAATTAAGTAAAACGGTATAATTTTTCTGCGGCACGACCATTGGTGTTAATGGACTTGATTAAATTTGGTAATGGTTTGTGCGTGACTGTCAGGTGTAAATCAAATAAAATTTGTGCGATTATGTGCACCAAAAACTAGAGATGACGTTTAGTCGGAACATTAATAAGCATAAATTAGAAATGCAAACGGATTTACGAGAGTATGGTGGAAGTTTTGAGTGAAATGAAAATATCAGCGTTCGCTATTGATTGGATCAGATTATTTAAGACTTGTTGTTCCTTAATATTGATATTAGGTAAAGAAGTGAATTTGAGAATGTATATGGCTTCTGCCCAGAAGGCTCAAAAGGAACTCTTGAATTTAAATTTCCTATCTCAAAACTTCCTTCCGAAACGTTTGATGATTAATAAATAAGATTGAGATTTTTTGATTCGATTTATAATCGTCGTAAAAAGACAATATTTTAGAACTCTAGAATGACGTTTTTAATAAGTTTCTATCAAAGTAATCGAGAGGCGTTAAGTCGCCTGGAAGAGACGGCCAGTTGACAATACCGCTTCTAAAAATATAGTAGTAATTTGATTGAATTTGTAATAATTTTATGGCAAAGTGTGCTAAGGATGGGTTATGCCACCAGCGTGTAAGCAACGTCAAGTTAGTTAATTTGTTTGCATGAGCATTATCGTCACTCTACATATGTCAATTTTGTTTAAGTCCAGGACTTAGGGTGTTGTTCTGACTTAGGGCGATGCACGATGATTTGAAAAACCTTACTAAACAGAACTTTCAACACAGTTTGACATTTCCAACTCTTCTTGGATCAAATCCCTGCTTGTGCAATCTAAAGTTTTTCACAGGTACTGCCTTTTTCGAGGAATAAGCAAGAGAAATTCTTGTCATGAAAGGTACATCCTCAAATTATAGCAGTTTGCGTTCAACTTAAAATAGTAGGTAAACCATTCCTGGCAACATTACTCGCAGACAGGGACAGGGATGGTTTAGAGTTGTAAGTAACTAGGTCCTGTTCTAAATGGACTGTTGCGTCACCTAGTTTATATTTTTGCCAGATAGCCAATCGGCTACAAGAAAATTGTCTAATCGTCAGGGTCATTATTTTGGCTGTAACTGCCTACTGTTGTTAGACAAATTTTAAATCGAATCTTAATTAATGTAAATAATTTACATAAAATTTAATTTTCCTTTTGACTTTTGTATCCATATATCAAACATCAATAAAATGAATAAATTGTTCTTTTGACAGTATAGAGGAAAACCTTGAAATTGCAGACACTTAAAACGCAATTTACTTACGTACTTAAGGTGGCGCTACAGTAATGTGTGAACTAGGCCCCACCCAACAAACTTTTCCATTTATATCGGTCCCTAGCTAGATGTCTCCAGTTTCGCGCTCTAAGTTGGGTGAGGTCGCCTTCCTGTGGGTGTGGATGGTTTCCATGCGCTCAACGTGATCCCTGCCATCTTAGTCGTTGGTCTTTTACAATTCTGGCTAAGTCTACGTCGCTGTACAGCCCTTCGATGCATACGACCGTAAATCACACCAAGAACTTTTCTCTCGAACCGGCTCAAGTTGAGGGGGATGATAAGGGTCTTATATAGCAACACTTTGGTCCCTCGAGAGAGGACTTTACCACTCAATTGTTTTCTTAGTCCAAAGAAACAGCGGTTAGCAAGAGTTGTTCTGCGTTTGATCTCAGGGCTGGTGTTGTTTTCTGCGTTTACAGCGGAGCCTAGGTAGACGAAGTCCTTGACCCCCTCAAAGTTACGTCTGTCGATGGTGACGTTTTGACCAAAACGTCGTTGTTGTATGTCCTTTCTAGACGACAGCATGTACTTTGTTTTTGCCCTCATTAATCGTTAAACCCATTTTTGCCGCCTCTGCCTCAATACTCACAAAAGCCCCATTGACATCACGCTGAGTTCTTCCGATTATGTCAATGTCATCAGCATTTGCCAATAATTGGACAGACTTTTGAAAGATAGTGCCTCTAGTGTTGACGTGTGAGCTCTGCACTATTCTTTCAAGCACGATGTTAAAAAAATCGCATGACAGCGCATCACCTTGTCTAAAACCTTTTTTGACATCGAAAGGTTCTGTTAAGTTGGTTCCAACCTTTATGGAGCAGCGTGAATTATCCATGGTCATCCTGCACAAACAGACGAGTTTGGCAGGGATGCCAAAACTAGACATTTCTCTATACAGCTCTTCCCTATAGATGCTGTCATATGCGGCCTTGAAATCGATGAACAGATGGTGGGTGTCGATTTGGTGTTCTTGGGTTTTTTCCAGGATCTGCAGTAATGTGAATGTTTGATCAACTGTGGACTTTCCGTGTATAAAACAACACTGATAAGGACCTATTAGGTTGTTGACGATGGGCTTTAGACGTGCACATATTACGAAGAGAAGATTTTATGGTTAGGCTTAGATATTGCAATCTTTACTTCGTCTAAGTCGGGAGGACGGCATTGCTGGCTTTCGTCGTCTATGTTGAATGGATCATCCTGCCTGACAGCGGAATTGGGTTCGTCGTCGCCGTTATACAGTCTGCAGAAGTGGTCCTTCCATATCCTCAGCATTGAATGTGGTTCCACTATGATGTTTCCACTTTCGTCTTTGCAGCCTTCGGTTCTAGGTTTATGTACCTGTTAATTTCGTTTCACCTGTTCATAAAACTTTCGAACTGCATTCCTGCTTTTAAACCTCTCAACATCTGCAACGGCACCCTTCTCATGCCCTCTCTTTTTCCTTCTGAGAAGTCGGCGTTCCTCTCGTCTCTTCTGCTCATAGAGAGCTCATGAGCAGCTCTCGTCCTTTTATGCAGCGCCGCTTTGCGTGCCTGCTGTTTGGCTGCATTTTCCTGCCGACATTCCTCATCAAACCAGGGGTTCCTTGTTGGTGGTTGTTTGAAACCCAGCACATCAGAGGCGGCTTCTCTGATTGCGTCTTTGCAATGTTGACACTGATTTCGATACATTGTGTTGGCGGCAGAGAACTTCGAGAGAGGTTACTTGTAACTCGGTCGGAAAAGGATTTGGCGATCTCTGGCGATTGTAGCCGTTCGACGTTTTACCTTCTTCCAGCACCTCCCTGTTTTGCCTTGGGTCTGAAAACCCGAAGTGCTACCTTGGCTACAACGAGGTAGTGGTCCGATTCGATGTTAGCTCCTCGGAAAGTTCGTACTTCCATAATGCTGGAAGCGTGTCTGGCGTCGATCGCAATATGGTCAATCTGGTTGACGGTAGATTGATCTGGAGAAGTCCAAGTTCCTTTGTTGATGTTGAGGTGTGGAAAACGCGTACTGGCTAACATGACGTTTCGCCCCGCAGCAAAATCTATGAGCCTGAATCCATTGTTGGAAGTGTTGTCGTGCAACACTTCGGTGCCTTCCACACGCGTCACTAAATACATGTAGTTCTTTGATAGCAGGATCAAGATTTTGAATACTCTTCCACAGCAGACTGCAAACGTCATCAAAACCTCGATTTGCTATGCCTTCATGGTACGTATTAAAGTCCGCAGTGTTCGTCTTCATATCATGGACGCAAAATAGATAGAGCCACAGTTTTCGCAAATAAAACATTTCTTGCGCTGGAATCTTCGCAAAGGCCCGTTCTGCATATAGTCAAAAACAATGGCTCCAACATCTTCTCTTTCACCACATAAAGCCAGCACTTCTTGGTGTTTATTGTAAAACTTTTTTTGCCCGTTTCAGATGAATCATCACTTAGTCCTGCACTATTTATTTTTGTACTTAGTACCTCGAATGTTGAACAGATGTCAATCTGTGGCCGCCCAAATATGTACGAGAAATTAGTATAAAAGTGCTTCCGATAAAAATCGTACTTCACGACATCGGTGTGTTCAGGATACTTGGTGCAGAAAAGTTCATACATTCGGCCCTATCGAGGTAATCGTCGGAGAGGAATTCTCTCCGATTTCCTCCGAATCGGAGACATTTTGCTTCAAGGTAGTTGTCCGATCAGCTGATCAGGCATTCTCTCCGACAAAATTCAACGCACGCAATTTGCATGCGATGCTTTGCGATTGTTTGGTTTTAGTCTTGACAGATACAAACACAATTTTCCGAAGTCTTCCGACAAGTTCTTCTTGCGGAAAGTGTTTTCTTTTTTTTTTTAAATCGTTACATACGAGTATGTATTTAAGTAAAAAATCTTTCCCAACACCATGTTGGTAGTTTCCCTCGGCAAAAAATCTGAGGCAAGCTGCTAATTTATGTTCCGGAATGACACAATCAGACCGATGATTTGTTTTGTATTTGTGTTGAATCTGCTCCAAAACAAAAGCAAATGCATTTTTATTCGAGCGAAAGTTTTTTCTTGAATCTGAAAGAATTATTAGAAGATAGAAATTAGATTAGAAGATAAGTTTACCTACGCCGCGTCAGATAGTTTACGTATATTGCTTTCATTATTGCTTGTATAAAGTCAAATAAATAAATAAAACTTATGTTTCAACAGTTTTTTTTTCCATTTATTCTTTTTCTTTGACACTTCAAATGGAAACAAAAACATATGTTTGGAATAGGGAGGGGACTTTATTCGATATTTTTGAATTAAAAATCGTTGCATCTCATTACGTGTCTTAAAAATGCTAGCGCACTACAATTAAAAAAATTACTTTTTATAAGCAATAAATTACGTTCTGCCACCAATTTTTCATGGTTTAAAACGTTTATTGTCCTTATTTTATAAAATATTATCGAAAATATATCGCATTTTCGATATATCGGTTAATTTGCACATCTCTTCCTGAAATTTATATCCATCGCATTGTGTCGTCTCATATCTGTAAAATTTCTTCCGATGACAGCTACCTCAAACCGGAATTCAATCTCCGAAAAAGGATGCGTTGCGGATATTCAGTGATGCCTCCAAATACTGAATATGCTTCCTGCTGTAGTGTGATTCTTTTAAGGGGTGATCATTCATAGCAATAAGCACACTGTTAGGTAACCTGTTTGCACGTACATCATGTTTCCCACGCTGATCTACAGGTTTTCTGCCCGCCGCCACAAGTGATAAGAGCCGATAAATTCCACTGCTAGATACGCAAAAGAAAATGGAGAACGCTTGCATATTCTTGTTTTAGCAATATTTGACATTATGTTGTAACCAAAGGAATGTTGTTTTGTTGCTGGGTTTTCGGTGCCTGATCGAGGCGGTCTTCGATCCACTGGCAAGCATTCTATAAGTCCCATAAAATATGTGTCCTGCTCATTCTTTGCCCGACCATTGTAAACGTTCTGCAGTATTTCTTTTCTTTCTTCTGTGTCTATGTTTCTCGTACAACTTAGCTTGCAAGAACAATGACGGCCCAAATTAGATATTCCATTCATTACCCTTCCAGTTCTAACGCTTTTGTAGGGCTCACCGCGTAAGCGGTGTAACCTTTGGGCTTCTTGCTTATATAAATGTTTTCTACTTAATCCTTGCTTCCTCTTACTTATAGATAGTACATCACTGTTAATTGAACCACTAGACATTTCTGGGAGAAATTTAATTTAAAAAAAAAAAAGAGGCTGGGATGCGACCCACACTGATAACTTCGCATCCCGTCTGTCGATTTGTCTTGCTTAAAAGTTTGTCTATATGCACTCGTATCAATTTTTACCAAATTTGCGTATAATTTTTTTGTAGATTTTATTTTTTATGAAAAAACGGACTGTTGGATTTTTATATAAAAATTACTGAATATTGAAAACAATATTTTCTGTGAAATAAATATGTTTGAAGCCAATATTTTTAATTTTTGAAAAGCTATTTGAGTAGAACGTACATTTTTACCAAGTTTTAGTATTGTTTTTTTTTTAGAGTTTTATTTTTTGTAAAAAAACTGTCAAGTCGAATTTTTTAAAAATGTTACCAAATGTTGAAAACAATATTTCTTATAAGATAAAATTACTTTGAAGCCAATCTTTAAAATTTTTAAAGAGATATTTGAGTCGAAAATCAATTTTCACCAACTTTTATTAATTTTTTTGTAGGTTTCTATTTTTTGTAAAAAAACTGTCAATTCGATTTTTCTCAAAATTTGTCCTAATGTTGAAAACAATATTTATTATAAGAAAAAATTAGTTAGAACCTATTATCTCAAAGTTTTTAAAAGACATTTGAGTCGAAAATCAATTTTTACCAACTTTTATACATTTTTTTGTAGGTTTTTATTTTTTGTAAAAAAACTGTCAATTCGATTTTTCTCAAAATTTGTCCTAATGTTGAAAACAATATTTATTATAAGAAAAAATTAGTTAGAACCTATTATCTCAAAGTTTTGAAAAGAGATTTGAGTCGAAAATTAATTTTTACCAACTTTTATTTATTTTTTTTTTTTAGGTTTTTATTTTTTATAAAAAAACTGTCAATTCAATTTTTCTCAAAATTTTATCAAATGTCAAAAACATTATTCTTCGCTGCACAAAATTGTTTTAGAGGTGAAATCATATTTCAGTCGTAAAATTTTGGAGGTCACACATTTTTTTTTTCAGTTTTCTTGATTTATAAAAAAAACCGTTATGTTGATTTTTTTCAAAAAATATACCTGTTTGGTATCACGTTACAATATATTATAAAAAATTTAAATCAAGTCTCTAGCGTTTTTGGTTCGTAAGATATTTAGGGTTAACCAAAATTTCCACCTTTTTTTCAAACTGCTATGGTAAAAAAACCACCCACGCAATTTTCTTGAGAGCCCTTTCTGCATCTTTCTGCCTTATTATCTGTATAACAAAATTTATTTGAAGTCGATATCTCTTCTGGTTCTTGAGCTATGGACGACGAAAAAAACGTCGCGAACGTACGGACGTACAAACGTACGTACACACGCACGCACAGACATCTTTCTAAAAATCTTTTATTTCGACTCTAGGGACCTTGAAACGTCGAGAAATGTCAAAATTTTCAATTTGACAAATCGGACCCATTACAATAACTTCCTATGGGAAGTTAATAAACGTCACCGCTTAAATGTTACACTTTCATACCTTTAAAACCTTTAAAAATATATTTATTTGAAAAACAAAATTACTGTTTTTCAAAAACTGTAAAACTCAGAATAGTTTACTCTCTAATATTAAAAACCCATACTGATAACTTCCCATCCCGTCTGTCGATTTGTCTTGCTTAAAAGTTTGTCTATATGTATCGTATCAATTTTTACCAAATTTGAAATAACCGACTGTTGGATTTTTATATAAAAATTGTTGAATATCGAAAACAATATTTTCTGTGAAATAAAATAAGTTTGAAGCCAAATTTTTTTTTTTATTTTTTATTTTTGAGAAGCTATTTGAGTCGAAAGTAAATTTAAGTATTTTAAGTTTTAGTATTGTTTTTTTTTAGCTTTATTTTTTGTAAAAAAAACTGTCAATTCGATTTTTTTCAAAATTTTATCGAATGTTGAAAACAATATAAACAAGATAAAATAATTGAAGCCAATATTTCAAATTTTTGAAAAGATATTTGAGTCGAAAATCATTTTTTACCAACTTTTGTTAAATTTTTTTTAGGTTTTTAATTTTTTGTACAAAAACTGTCAATTAGATTTTTTTCAAAATTTTACTGAATGTTAACAACAATATTTTTTGGAAGATAAAAGTCATTTAAAGCCAATATCTACATATTTTGAAAAGACATTTGATTTCGAAATCAATTTTTACCAACTTTTATACATTTTTCTTTAGGTTTTAATTTTTTGTAAAAAAAACTGTCAATTCGATTTTGTTTAAAATTTAACTTAATGTTGACACCAATATTTTTTGAAAGATAAAAGTAAATTAAAGCCAATATCTCAAAGTTTTGAAAAGATATTTGAGTCGAAAGTCAATTTTTACCAACTTTTATTAATTTTTTTTTTTAGATTTTTATTTTTTATAAAAAAAATGTCAATTTGACTTTTCGATGGATTTTTTTTAAAAAATATACTTCTTTGATATCACGTTACACTTTATTATATGAAATTTAATTCAAGTCTCTAGCGTTTTAAATTCGTAAGATATTTAGGGTTAACCAAAATTTTCACCTTTTTTTTAAACTGCTATGGTAAAAAAACCACCCACGCAATTTTCTTGAGAGCCCTTTCTGCATCTTTTTGCTTTATTATCTGTATAACAAAATTTATTTTAAATCGATATCTCTTCTGGTTCTTGAGCTATGGACGACGAAAAAAACGTCGCGAACGTATGGACGCACGCACAGATATCTTTCTAAAAATCTTTTATTTCGACTCTAGGGAGCTTGAAACATCAAGAAATGTCAAAATTTTCAATTTGACAAATCGGACCCTTCAAACTTATGTAATTACCCCCCCCCCTGTAACTTCGACAGCTAACATATTTTTTTTTACTTAGAAGATGCGTCTACGTCTAAAATAACATCAGCCTCAAATAATTGAATTTCGAAAAAAGTGGACTTATTCCGTTCTCACAACTGACGCTTAATTGTAGGTCCACCATTCCTGGCAACATTACTCGCAGATAGGGATGGTTGAGAGTTGTAAGTAACTAGGTTCTGTTCTAAATGGACTGTTGCCCACCTTAGTTTATATTTTTGACAGATAGCCAATCGGCTACTGGC
This sequence comes from Eupeodes corollae, assembly GCF_945859685.1. Lineage (NCBI taxonomy): Eukaryota > Metazoa > Arthropoda > Insecta > Diptera > Syrphidae > Eupeodes > Eupeodes corollae. Next base: position 300,614,253 of record NC_079147.1, on the reverse strand, counting down.
CACTTGTCTAAACGTCAAGGTCATTATTATTGGTATAACTGCCTGTATAACTGACAGATGACAAATATTAAATCGAATCTTAATTAATGTGAATAATTTACAAAATTTTAATTTTTCTTTTGACGTTTGTATCCCTACATCAAACAAAAATATAGTGAATGAATTGTTCTTTTGACCGTTATAAAGGAAAACTTTGAAATTGCAGACACTAGAAACTCAATTTATGACGTTTAAATTTCTGATTTTGCATTGATGACCCCGTGGTTAGTTACCGGTTTTTAAATTGTAAAGTTCAAACTGAAATTGCACTTATGTATGCTAATTGTATTTCCAATCATTAAATTCTCCCTCGTTAAGAGAATTGAAAACACTGTCTGGAATGTTTTAAATGGCCAACATTCGCAGAATAGGTTAGAATGAACAAATGTATACCAACATGTACATTAGTATAAAATGCATATTTGAGAAATGAAAAAATAAAAGTAAACTTTCCCCAGCCTGATGTTCATTAAAAATTCACAATTCCAGAGTTCCAATGCTACAGCATATGTATGCAAGCTTATGTACTTGAGTTCAAAATGAAAAACTGCTAACGAACTAAAATAGAGTCCAGTCGACGAGCGACGACAAGTGACGCCCGAGGTCAGCTACATCAATGGCGTGTGTGTGCTTAGTCTCATTCTCAACAAAGAAGTGCACTCAAGGATTGAACCTCTTTCCAAAAGGTGACCGGAAAAATACAAAAAGGGGTTCGTTCTTCAGAACTAAAATAAAAGAGGCTTTCTATTTTAGGCCTATGATGAAAGAAAGATTTTTCACTGCCCCCAGGTTATACGAAAAAGAAATCTAACAAAATTGCATCACAAATGAAAATTCTCTGACAAATGTCATTGCATAACATGCTCTTGTACGTGTGTTTTCTTTTTGTGGTTTATTAATAAATAATTAAATGCAAATATTAGATTTTCTTTAACAAAATAACTGGTTTTCCTTGTTGTTAATTTCACTTAAGTCGATTTATTTAAAAATCCTATAATAATTCTATGAAATCTGGCCACACTGTTCTCATATGTCACTAAACTGTCAAACTTAACTTAACTCAACCTAAAACTTTTAAAGAATAGAGTTGAATTGTTCGTATCATTCTTCTCCACACTTCTACATTCTTTGTTTGACAGGAGGAAGTTTTAGTAACTTTTTTTGGCATGTGACATGTGTTTTCAGTTTTTGTTTGTTTTTCTTTTCATAAACGAGTCGATAAAATGTTGAGTACTCTTGAAAAATGATATATTCGTATAAAGCGAATGCAAACATCCATTTTGATTTCAAGAAAAGTTACTCCTCCAACAGAGCTCACACACTTAAACTTTCTGACAGACCATACCCTTGGGGGCATCAATATATGACATATAATAATCAAGCAAGTCTAACAATCATAACCTTGACCTTCGGTTGCCGTTTGCTGCTGCTATAACATCAGAGGAAGAAAGCTACTAAAGGAGACATGTTCAATGTTCATGTCCAATCATTGTTTTTTGTTTAATGAGAGAGTAATGTTTGCTATTACTTTGCAATAGACTCATAAGTGGTGTACCTGCATACTCACCACACCACAGACATTTGGTAAACATTTAAGGTGAAGCTTTAAAAGTCATTAAAAGGTCATTTGACGGTTTGGTTTTTGTTTGAAGCAGAGGATTTTTGTTATTTCTTGACTGATTTTTAAGGTAGGGCTCTCTTTCAAAGTGCAATTTAATTAGACACTGACCTTTCGGATCGGATTAGTTTGCGGAATTATACAAAAAAAGAAGAAAAGACCATCGCGATGACATTAAGCCACACCAAGGTGAAGTGCATATATCATCGATTAACCAGCTTTATACGATGTCGAAGTTAAAGTTGAAGTTGAAATTGACGTTGAATCAGAAGACGACGCACGTAAAGGACTGTTTTGTATTTAAAGGTAGGTAAGGTACATTCCTGAGGAGGTGTGTCGCATTGCAGCTCATCATCGACACGGGCGAGACCGAAAGAGCCAACATTAAATTACTTTCCAATGGAACTAGTTTAAAGCTATCAAGGTCACGTTTACATTATATCAGATTGGGAAATTTGGCATATATAAAATTATTATGATATAAGCCAATTATTCCAACCATTGCAATGTGTTTACACGGGTTTTAGTGGTTTTGTTTTGTTTTTGTGGTTTTTGAAGGGAATTTCCAGGAATTTTTCGTTCAAGTTGAACTTGTTTTTAAAGATTTTGTTTTTTAGGTTCACATTAACAGGATTCAATATATTGATTATAGGACAAACATGTTACTTATGTGTAATGTAGTTTTTCGACGTACAACAAAACATGATTTTTGTGCAATTTTAAGTAAAGATGCTTGACTTTTTAATGAGTTTTTGCTTAAAAACAAAATAATACTGTCAGTGGTTTGTTATTGAAGAAACTGAATATTATAATTTAGTGGTGATGTTCTAGGTCAAGTGGGTTTTTGAGAATTTTTATTTCGTCTTGATGCTATTTATGATATTTTATTAGAATAAATGCTTAGATTAAGTATAAGAGCAACCAATTGAAATTAATTTAGAGTCTTTTATGGTTCAAGAAGCTCTTAAACTGATTTGTTGATGGAGTGGAATATCGATTGAAATAACATCCAAATAAGATTCTTCAATATTAAATTAATATTCAAAGGAAATATCTAACCATCAACATTTGTGATTGTTGTCTTTTAAGTTTTTAATCGCATAGACTAGAGAATTCACTACATATTCTATCAGTAAATAGGCAAGTGACGTCAATGGCTGAATCACAAACAGGCTTCAGATTCCGCTTCACCTGACGTAAACGAGTTCAGCCATAGGAATTTCATACATCCTATCACAGTGGAACTTCAACCTCACGTTTCGTTTGACAATCGTAAGGAAAAGAAGGTAATGTAACGTAATAGGACTCTAAACGGAAGCTCTAGTTCAATTATCTGAGCATTTGCTTTGTCTGACAGCTCAACAGCTGTAAAAAAAATGTCAACAAACAAAATATTTGCTCTTTGGAGGGTTGAAATAATAAAAATGTCATTCAAAGCAACCTCGAAGCAGGCCCACCGTAACGCAGACGAAGCCGAAGCTGAAACGCGTTTGTGATTCAGCCATAAATCGTAGTCCGTAAGGTGAAGCTATGCGGTTACCAAACGTTCCCATCAATAACTCAATTATGGCAATTGTTGAAATAACAGTTCCTTGCTAGTTTAATTTTGATGATTGCCAATTTCAAATATTGTGTTCTGAAATCTTGCTGATTTGCAATGTTTGAACTGTTTTCCTCCTCCTGTTATGATACTTGCACTTTTTTCATTTTCTACTTCTTTTCTGAAATTTGTCTCATAGACTGTAGTTTTTGATAGCTCGTGGCGGCCATATTATTTCATTGCTTCTTGCTGTAAAAATCATAATGGCAAAGTTACATCGTCGAAAAACATGTGCAAATAATAAAACTTTATTGGAAGTCCATTCCATTTTTGGTCGAAAAATCATACTAGCGGTGGATTAATGGGACAATGAATGAATTGTACTTAAATAAGCATCATTGTTGGTTTGGCAATGACACCATTTCAAGTGTGACTCGCGAGTTGCCAATGCATCCAAATAAAGTTACTGTTAAGCGTAGATTTTGGGCTGGAAACGTCATTTAAAGATGCTGCCCAGGCCAACAAAACCGTGAACGGAAATGATGATCAAAAATATAGTAGGTGGCGCAAAAGTCCGAAGTGAACCGCGGCCTAGTGACTTACAACTCTAAACCATTCATGTGTGCAAGACATGTCAAGGACAGAGGGGTCCTGTAGTTTATATGCCGAATCCGAAATACGTTTGGAAGACTTGCAAATTTCTCGGAAGAGGCAGTACCCGTAAAAAAAACCTTAGACGGAACAGGCAAAGATTGAACCCAAGACTTCTGACAGTTCTACGTACTAACCATCACGGAACGAAAACTATCACATGCTAATACTTATACATAAAAAAGTATTCTAAATAATTTATCAAAAATTAACCAGATAAATAATAGATGGCGTTGTGTAAAGATCAATGTAACAAACCGATAGATGTCGTTATAAACAATGATTTTAATTGTCATTTTGCCTTTGGATAATTTAAACAAATGGACGTCTTTATCTCAAGAATTATAATTATTTCAACCAATCTTATTCAATTTAAGAAGATTTAGTTTCCCGTTCAAAGGCTCTATTTTGTAATGCGTTTCATAAGCAAATATTTTCGATAACGGCTATTTTACTTACTTCAGGTGGTGCTACAGTCCTTTGCGAACTACGGCCTCACCCAACAAACTTCTCCATCTAGCTCGGTCCCTAGCTAGATGTTTCCAGTTTCGCGCTCCAGGTTGGGTGAGGTCACTTCCCACTTGTGCGCGCCACCTGATCCGCGGTCTTCCTCTACTGCGCTGTCCTGTGGGTGCGGATTCGAACACTTTCCGGGCCGGAGCATTGGTTTCCATGCGCTCTACGTCGTTGGACTTTTACTCTTCTGGCTAAGTCTACGTCGCTGTACAGCCCGTACAGTTCGTCGTTCCATCTTCTCCTCCACTCCCCTTCGATGCATACGGGACCGTAGATCACTCGAAGAACTTTTCTCTCGAAGCGACCCTAGGTGCTTTCATCCGCTTTTGTCATGGTCCATGCTTCTGCACCCTATTACAAGACGGGGATGATGGTCGCTCGAGAGAGGACTTTACCACTCAATTGCTTTCTTAGTCCAAAGAAACAGCGGTTATCAAGAGTTATTCTACGTTTGATCTCAGCACTGGTGTTCTTTTCTGCGTTTACAGCGGAGCCTAGGTAGATGAAGTCCTTGACTACCTCAAAGTTACGTCTGTCGATGGTGACGTTTAGACCTTCTTTGAAGACAGCATGTACTTTGCTTTGCCCTCATTAACCGTTCAACCTATTTTTGCCGCCTCTGTCACAAAAGCCCCATTGACACACGCTGAGTTCTTCCGATTATGTCAATGTCATCAGCATATGCTAGTAATTGGACAGACTCAGACTTTTAAAAGATAGTGCCTCTTATGTTGACGTGTGAGCTCTGCACTATTCTTTCAAGCACGATGTTAAAAAATCACATGACAGCGCATCGCCTTGCCTAAAACATGACAGACATGGCTCTATACAGCTCGTCCCTGTAGATGGTGTCATATGCGGCCTTGAAATCGATGAACAGATGGTGGGTGTCGATTTGGTTTTCTTGGGTTTTTTTCAGGATCTGCCGTAATGTGAATTTTTTATCAACTGTGGACTTTCCTGGTCTAAAACACAGTCTGCAGAAGTGGTCCTTCCATATCCTCAGGTTTGACTGCGGTTCCACTATGATGGTTCCACTTTCGTCTTTGCAGCCTTCGGTTCTAGGTTTATGTACCTGTGAATTTCGTTTCACCTGTTCATAAAACATTCGAACTTCATTCCTGCTTTTAAACCCCTCAACATCTTCGACCGCATGATTCTCTTGCCTTCTCTTTTTACTTCTGAGAAGTCGGTGTTCCTCTCGCCTCTTCTGCTCATAGTGGTAAGTAGGAGCTCGTCCTTTTATGCAGCGCAGCCTGCCGACATTCCTCATTAAACCAGGGGTTCCTTATTGGTGATTGCTTGAAACCCAGCACTTCAGAGGCGGCTTCTCTGATTGCATCTTGGCAATGTTTCCACTGGTTTTCGATACATTGTGTTGGCGGCAGAGAACTTCAAGAGATGTTACTTGTAACTCGGTCGGAAAAGGATTTGGAAGGGCTACCTTGGCTACAACGAGGTAGTGGTCCGAGTCGATGTTAGCTTCTCGGAAAGGTCAATCTGGTTGACGGTAGATTGATCTGGAGAAGTCCAAGTACCTTTGTGAGGTGTGGAAAACATGTACTGACTACCATGAGGTTTCGCCCAGCAGCAAAATCTAAGCACCTGAATCCATTGTCGGAAGTGTTGTCGTGCAGGCTGTTCTTCCCGATTATTCCACCAAAGATGTCTTCCCTTCCTAGCTTGGCATTAAAATCGCCCAGGACAATTTTAATATCGTAGCTGGGACACTTCTCATATGTTTTTTGTAAGAGCTCGAAAAACATATCTTTGGTTTTGTCATCTTTTTCTGCTGTGGGGGCGTGCGCGCATGTCAGAATTTAGCCTTGATGCGTATGGTCATGAAGCGCTCATTGATGCACCTTTAGCTCAAGACTTCTTGCCTAAGTCTGGCTCCAATGACGAAGCCGCATCCAAATAAGCGCTGTTAGTTTTCGTGGTAGCAGTCACCATAGTAAATATCGCAGTTTTTCATCCTCTTTTTGGCCGGCCCATCCCATCGTATATCCTGGATGGCGGTGATATCTGCTTTATAGCGGTCTAGGGCCTCAGCTTATTCTTCGGCCGCACGTAGTCTGTTAAGGGATCTAACATTCTACGTGCATATCCGAAGTTCGTTGTCCTTTATTTGTTTGCGTTGGTTGTCAACAGTAAATCCGTCCGTATCCGAGGCTTGTTGGTGCTTTGCAACTATTTTGTACTCTCTATATCTAATTCGGATAAGAAATTGAGTACTTACGAAATGACAAATCCGCATTCGGATTTTTAGTACCTGGCAATGCGTTATCGAATGTCATTAGCGTTCGAAAACTGAAATTTTGTTTCTACACTAAGAGAGGTAACGGATTGCAATTGGAAGGTCTTTTTTTTAAAGGACACAAAGGGAAAATTGTGTCAATTTGTGTGAAATAAAAAATGTGCATACCAAACAAAAGCAATTTGATATTATGGTGCAATTCATGTGAGCTCATCCCGATTTAGCCAAGGGTCGTTCGATCGCCTTGGACGCCAGCAACACTTCAAACAATTTGCGGGAAACACTGTCGTCATCTTTAAACGCGGAAGGACCACCAATGCAAGTTCTACGTACAACTCATTCTTCTCTATTTTCTTTATCCATCCACAGCGCAACCAAATCCATTTTATTAACTTTTTATTGAATTTTATATTTTCTCTTTAAAAATTAATTTCAACTTCCTCGCCTTGTTTGTGATTTGTTTTTACTTTTTTTTTTTTGCTTTGACACATATAAGAAATTCTTCGAGACTCGGCAAATCTATTCTATGAATAGAAAAAGTACTAGATGATTGTTTTGTTCGATTCGAACATTTTACAGAGTACGAATTGTCGAATTCATAAACGAATCGAATATCAGATTGCAATCGGATTCGGTTTCGAAACGCATTTTAGAATAGGGCCATAGTATTAAGTTCTAAGAAATTTTTGTTTGAAATGAGTAAAGATCATTAGTAACGTCGTTAATTATTCAGACAAATATCAAAAGTATAATGTGGCTCCCTTTAGGAACTCCTGAATTTGCAAATATAGGATCAGAAATTCAGAAGAATCAAGGACTTTAAGTTTGAGATACAAAATTTGATGATTGATTTTATAAAAGACCTGTAGTAAATAGCATAATTATAGCATAATGATAATGCTTCAAATCTTTAGAGCTCTTTTATTTGTAAACCCTTTTCCTTAGTAGCCAACAACCACTTTAAATTTTATTACAATGTATTTTTCCTAATTCAATCACTCACAAAAGCTCAGAAAAGGAAAAGTGGACCTCTATTAACAAGTTACAAAACAAACCTCACAATGCATCCTAACAATGAACTTGATTTTTATTTCAGAAAAAAGGCAACGTCTGTTGCTTATTGTTGATCCTGTATTCCCTCATGGGACGAAATTGTTCATATCACACACAAAATATCAACACATTCATCCTCTAACTGAGTCTTTGAATTGTATTTTTTATGACACAATCACATGTCATCGATAACTCGTGCGATATACTCTCGCTATAACCCCATCGCCAACAGGATGACAAAAATTTGTCCACATTTCGGTTCTATCTATGAAATATCCAAGAGGACAAAAGCTCCTTTCACAAAACACAGAATCAATTTAATTCATCGCCCATCAGCCATATCAAATCGGTTGACACCAAAAACACATGACTGGACTCAAATGCTCGTATGTGTATAGCACTATATAGGATATCCTTCATGCATATTGTATGAGAGGACACTGCCGGAATGGGACAGCAATCGATATCCAAGGACGAGAAGCGGTCCCAACACAATAAGTGTACAAAAAAAGGCTAATCAAGGTCAATTGCTTAGTCAGATAGTACCTCTATACGCTGTCCTCGATTGTAACGGGTGTTTTTTAAATTTAGAGTTATAGAACTTTAATATGGCAACACTATTATAATTGGCAGCCATTTTGTCAGCTGTCAAATGATTAGTTTTTAGTTTGGTTTGAAACTTTCATATAAATGCGTATCGTAAGAATTTTGCTTTGATTGTAAGTTGACTTTAGGTTGAATGGATATGTCAATAAACAAAACTATCACATTTGGAGCGATGATAATCCGCAAGTGTCAAGTGAAAGTTGAGACGCTCTTAAATCTATCTTAAATTCTTTATAAATTAGCGCAATAATTGGTCGGTACTATTAAAAAAAATAGATGCTGGCTAGAATGTTACCGTAGCGACTGCTATAAAGCCATGATTTCTAAGTTTAGGAGCTGTGATTTCATCAAGATGGGGGCCCGGCAATATGTCACTCGTAGCACGTTCCACAATTGATTTATTGAAGAAGACGTTTGCTAACCGCATAGTTTCACGTTAATTACTATGCTGAAATAATGTTGGCCTCCAAAATCGTGCTATTTAACTTAGCTTGCCTTTTTTTAGATTGGATATTTGAAGATTAACCACTTGGAGCAAAGTCAAAGGTGGCTGTTATATGCCAAAAAACATAATTGAATTGTCATGTACTACCGATAAAGTAGATTTCAGGTAAATTTAAAAGAATCATTGTTTCATTCCATTTGTAACTCCAAGAAAAACACCCTTTACAAATATGTTCGATTCATACATAAACGGGTTGTTATGGGGTTGAATATTGGTTTCAAAACACAAAACCACAAAATGCACTTTTGGTTTTAGGTCCTTCTGTCACTAATGACATCATTTCTATAAAAGATTTAATGGGTAAACATTGCGGGGAAATTGTGTGGTGTTGTGGTGGTTATAAGTTGAGGTAGGTATATGTATGTTCATAGTATATCTTTTGTTGTAGATGGCGTTGATTGGTAATTAATACCACAAAAGGGTAAATTATTGTTGCCTGTCAAAAGGCTGAGTTCGCACTCTCACCAATGACCAACAAAAATCTATCGGTCGTCCTTAGGGTGACTTTCATAGGCCAATGTATTGAGAAAAAGAGACACATTAGAAGTTATTGACCAAATGACCATATTGTGTGGTGTGAAGCGGCTTAATGACAAAATCATATATATAGTTTTTTTGGGAATATTCTTATATCGTTCGATTCTAGCAAATTTTGAATGAGGACAAAAGAAATTACCATGTCGATAAAAATTTACTATTTTATAAGGAATTCCATTTAAACGATTTTGCTACTGGTCTTGTTTTAATGATTTCTGTCATCTTCATCTTGTTGTCAACTTGTCAGTCGACTTTTTTGGACTTTAATGTCAACTTGACAGCATAACTTATCTTAGTAGAAACTCTTCTTAGTAGAAACAAGAAAAGCTAGTTTAACATCGTTCATCATTGGATATAAAATAGACAACAACGCTGCGTTGAGAACGGGTTCAGTAGGGAAATCAATGCAAGGTTAAGTCAAGATTATGTTTTACATGACAAAAAGGCACATTTAATGTATTTTTCAGAAACAAATTAAAAAATATATTTTGTAGGCAATATAAATCTGTGAATTTTTCTTTAAATAATAATGACATGACCTTAAGACTTTAAAAACTGCAAATATTGAAATAAACATAACTTTTCAACAAATAAGCTTAAGCTTTTTTTAAATTTCTGTTTGAGTTAGTTTTAAGTACTTTTTATAACAGATTATTAGCTTTAGATGACTTTACTTTATTACTATGACAGTGGGCGCATTCACAAAGCTAGCGACTACGTAGTCAAAATTCAACTATCTTTGTGAATGCAAAGTTGCACTTCAAAGCTAGTCAATCTGGAACTGTCATATTAATGACAAATACAAATATATAAAATAAGAAACATTTGTGTTGTCAGGACTTCAAATAGCTTTTTAAATTCAATAAAACCAAATAGAAGATAAAATATGATTGATTTATATTTGTGTTTAAATACCGAAATATTCATTTCATTTTGAATTCTTGTGTTTTTACCGAGCAACTGATTGTGAAACGTCAAAACCAGTGTGTACTAACTTTGTAGCCGAAAATTTTGCACTACGTGCGTCGGAGGGGAAATTTCAACTACTTTTGTAGTTTGATTTAGCCAATCAGAACCGCTTGACTACGTAGCCACTAGCTTTTTGAATGCTACCCGTGTAACCGAAGTAGTACCTACATTTGGACATTTGTACATTTGAAAAGCGACTATCATATTGTTTTTTGGTGGAGTTCAGATATTTGAAAGATATTTTTGTTTTAAACTAACATCATTTGCTAAAAAAATCTAGTCAAATTATGATCTTTAAACAGGTTCTCATTATTCTTCACTTTATAAGATGAATATTACAAAAAAAATTAAAAATCCGAACGACTTATGTTTTGCATAAATTTCTAAGATAAAAATAGCTTTTAGAAGATTTGTTACAGCGGTTCAGTTCTAGACAAAAGTACTGGCAGAGATTGATTGTTTTTAGGCTTAAAAGTTTGATATATGCATTGACTAAGAACTAAAATTAACATTTACTCAACAAAAATGTCAAAACAGTTTGACATTCTCATCTGTCAAAATATAGATATGAACTTTTACACACAAAAACATAATGGCTGAAACACAAACACGCTTCGGCTTCGGCTTCGCATGACGTTTACGAGTTCAGCCATAGGAATTCAATGCATGCTATCACAATGGAGCTTCGACCTCACGTTTCGTTGGAAAATCGTAAGGAAAAGAACGTAATGTAACGTTATGTGACTCCAAACGGAAGCTCTAGTTCAATTATCTGAACATTTGCTTTGTCTGACCGCTCAACAGCTGTACAAAAATGTCAACAAACAAAATATTTGCTCTTTGGAGAGATGAAATAATATAAATGTCATTCAAAGCAAACTCGAAGCAAGTCCACCGTAACGCAGACGAAGCCGAAGCTGAAGCGTGTTTGTGATTCAGCCATAATTGTCAGTTTTATTATACGTCAAAACAAATACTTTTCATCTCGATAGTTGTACGTACTTAAAATTTGACATATACCATACCTCAAACATAATTTTGTGTAACGCAACGATTTTGACATCTGTGAAATTTTTTTAGAAGAATTTAAAAAAAATCATACTTTTAAAAATTGGTAAACATCGATTTTCTTTTGAATATCATGATATAAACTTATGTGGTCTTATAAAAAATGTTGCAGTTAACTTTTGATAAAATGTTTAAACTGGATTGAAGTGAATGCAAAACATATTGGACTCATCTTACACTAGTGTTCTTTTTTAATTTTCTTAACTTAATTTTACAACAACGACATTCTATGTTTTTCTGTGTTTGATATAAGCGGTGTTTTTGTTGGTAAGTAAACACGTCATCGTACAATTTAAAACTGAGAACAGCAAAAATGAGTCAGTATTACGGGTGTGTTCGTTAATAACTATTTTATTTTGTGCTTCATCTTCGTTTATTAAATGTTTGTGGTAACTATAATTCTAATTTACAAACACAAGTTCAATGATTATTGAACCAATATTTTGATAGTACTAAGATCGATTTCTGCCTGGGCGTCGAACTTGTCGAGTTGTAGAAGCTGAGTAAGGTCAATGAGCCCTGAAACCAAACGTCGCTCGCCCCTCCCCTACCCAATCCTGGTTGATGGCTCCTTATTCCCTGACTGTATTATGCATCTCTGTCTGTCAATACCTTGTTTCCTTCCTGGGACACTTATGGCTTAATTGCTGTTCGTCTCTCCTTTTCCAAAACATATCCCTCCCTTCAACTTCCCAATTGGGCTGGATCTAAGGTGTTATACGACCCGTGCCGACGATGAGCCAGGTTGAGGGCCCAATTTCTAAAAATATCTCAGTCTTTAACGGATTATCCGGATACCAGGCGACCTCCGGATTAGCTAGCCTTATCTGTTTAAGCGAATTTCTGCACAGATGGACCCCCAATTTACTTCGTCTACTCCTGGGAATCTAATAAATAAATTAAAACAAAAGCAAAAACGTGAAACCGGTACCGGTACTCCAGCTACACCGGGCGGCAAGTCGGCGGCAACGTCAGCTGTCGTTGCACCTGTTCTAAGCATCGGAGAAGGGCTTGTGCCAAGTGATTGCCCATCTTCTAGTGCGGTACAGGATGTATCATTGGCGAAAATGCTTCCTTAGGTTGGTAGTGGAAAGTCAAAGCGACAAAGGTCTTTGGAGGAGTCCACTCCCGTCCCTAAAAAGCCCATAATGCAGAACACCAGCACTCCCAACATGGCTTGAGTACCTCTCACTAAACCTTTTAGTGATGTACTTAAAGAGCCCAAAAAGATCATAGTCGCGGTCATTGATAGGAGCAATATTAATGGCAAGATTACCTCTGACCATTGGCAGATGGTGAAACTGGGGGTCTCGGCTGGTTTTCTCAAAGTCATGAGAGAGCATCCTGGTCCACCGACTGTAACAAGCGACGGGGATTGGCATCAAGGTCATCTCAAACTCATGCTTGTAACGATCAGAGGTCGCGCGATGTCTAAACGCTTGCTGTCGGCATGCTGGGCGAAAACTTGAGGTCGTTGCAAAGGAAGATATTCTTTGCAAGTCGAGAGCTTGAGCATGGATCCCGAAAGAACACTCTTGTCCAGATGATATTAGTTAAATGATCGGGATCAGCAACCGGGACCTCCCTTGTCACTACTGGAAGATCGCGAAACTAGAGGAACCCAAGGGTCTTTATCGAAGTGCGATTATGGTAATCAATAAAGACTCTGTGGTTTCTCTGGAGCGAGATAAGGGAGTGATAAGATACGATTTCGAGTCAGTCATGCTCCGCGTTGGTGGTGTTCTGTCCCCTCTCTTGGGGAACATAGTAGTTAACGAACTACTAATATCCCTTGAGAGGAAAGGCTACAGAGTGGTTACATATGCCGATGATGTTGCTATCGCCGTCACAGGGGAACATCCTAATACACTGAGAGACCGCCTCCAAAACGCACTCAATATGCTCACTAGATGGGCTGATCACTGCGGACTTAGTATTAATCCTCAAGAAACAGACCTTGTCCTTTTTACACTTAAATACAAGATCCCAATAATTGTACCTCCTTCAATAAAAGGTGTACCACTAATTTTTACCAATGAAGCCAAATATCTTGGTCTGATATTGGACAAAAAAATAAGTTCTAAACCTAATATTCAGGAAAGAGTTAAGAAAGCTACAGCAGCCATTTTCACTTGCAAAAAAGCCATAGGGAGCAAATAGGGTTTTCAACCTCGCATAACATACTGGCTGTACACATCGGTCATTAGATCAATACTTCTGTACGGGGTTGCAGTATGGTGGACTGCACTGGAGAAAGTCACATACTACGACAAACTCCGCAGAATCCAACGCACTGCATGTCTCTGCATAAGCGGGGCATTAAAAACCACAACCTCACTCAGCAGCGTTAGACACTCTCCTCCATCTGACACCCCTCGACATTCACCTATGTTGGGTGCCGGGCCACAGAGAAATCACGGGAAAATGTAGAGCTGATGAACTCGCTAAAAATGGAGCCGTTACTAACATGCTCAGCCACAAAACTCACATGGCCTTCACTGAACCAAAAGCACTCTAAAGACTTGTTATCTCAAAGCAGACTCCATATTTGGTCCCTAATAAGTGTCCTTACGGGACACTGTCTTATAGGCAGACACGCAATACAACTTGGTGCAGCCTCAAATGATTTCTGCAGGAGCTGTATGGACGAGGAAGAAGAGGAAGCAAACTCTCACCTTCTCTGCATTTGCCCTGCTCTTTCACTAAGACGCAAACTTCATCTGTGAACTACTCTTTCGATAATCCCAGTGAACTAGCTAAAAATGATATCAAATATATTCTTCACTTTATAAAAAGCTCAAATTGATTTCACTAGTAAGAAGTAATTCTCTAGACTCATGTGGTATCACAATGGGATCTTTCTTTTCCCCTAAGTGTGTGAGTTCTGAATCCGCAGCCATACCTTACCTAACCTTAGATCGCTTTCATACAAATTTGATGCTATAAAAGAATTATTTCCATCCCAGACAAAAAAAAATACAGTTTCTGAACACACCTCTGCAAAATAAAAGAATTGACATTTGAGATAAAAAGTGCTTAAGCGTTCTTTTTTTAAGCTCAGAGCAGAGCACTAAATAGAATTAACTACGCTCTTAGCAGAATATGATCGGATTTCTTCGATTTATTAACTAAAACATTGGAGAATTGAACTGTCAAAAGTTTCTATATATCTATTTCATACCTCACGAAACAACCCGAAACTTCAGCCACGTTTAACTTTTTACTCCATTTGTTCTGATTGAAAAAGAAACACAATCCGAGCGCTCTTTTTTTGACAGCTATGGTTTTTTCCATAGGTAAATTCCTTTAAAAATTGATATTTTTTTCACACTAACTTAACAGTCCAACTTCATGTAGGTGTTAACGATGAGTGCGTTAGAGCTGTTAAATACCCATGTAAACATTTTTCAAAAAATGGTATAGTATAGGTGCCAAGAGAATATCCAGATCTGCAGATTTGATGTTAAATCAAAATCAAATCAATTTATTTTTCCCCATAAGAACATTACAAATTTGTCTTTTGCGATTAAAATATGCAGATGACAGAATAAAAATAATAGAAATAAATTGATTTATTTTACCCATGGAAAACCCCATTAATTTGTCTGCTCTAAACTTCTCTTACATTCAGGTAATTATTCAAACGATTACAAGTTTTGTGGCCTACGCGATTCTCTAATCAGTTTATGTTTACTTTTTGGGATCTATGACGTATATAACAACCATACCTATGGCAAGTATTGAATTCGTAAACAATTTGGAACATGACATTTTCCAGAGTCCAAACTTACATAGATATAAGGGTTTAAAGCAAGATTTTGACTAACTGTGAAATAAAAACAGTGGATATTTTTGTTTTGAGATTCAAATATAAATAAGACAGAATCAGATCAAGAAAAAATTGATTTATTTTATCTATGGAACTTAAAAAGAAAAACCCCTTTTCTTAACAATTTTAGTGATATCAATTATCAAAATGAACTGTTTTACTGCACTGACTGTATGTTACCAAAAAAAAGCAACAATCTCATTCAATGCTGCCAAACATACACATTTCCATTTATGTTAATGCAACTCTGGCATTTTTATAATGACATATAGCGCCATTTTACATTTTTCCCTGTGTGAAAGGTCATTGTCATAATAAAATTCGTTTACATATTTTTACAGGTGAAGTTATTTTTGTTCTCATACATATTTTCATTGTTTATCAGAACTCACCACTGGCCATCCATCATATGGGATCAACAAAATTGATTTAATGTTTATTTTTCTTTTTGTCGATGAAAGATGCGCTTGGTTTTGGTAAACAGTCACGTTGACAGCCATCAAGTGTGGCCAAGGGTATATGTGTAGTATAATGTAAACGACACACAACGACGACAGCGCCAATAACAACAACAAAAACAACGAAGACCAACAGTAGCACTTCACACTGTCTTGTCTTGTTGACATTGAACGGTCAGCTTTTATACACATACATATAGCTGGAGGGCGGTTATTTCAAAAGAATTTACATTAATTTATTTTGTTTTTGTTTTTACTTCTTTTGAAAATTAAAAAAAATAAGAATCCAATCAATAACATTAAACAACATTTTGTGAATACTGTGTATGTCAAACAGCCATTTATGTTTGACAGTTGTCATACATAATATGCAAACAAGCGAAAACCCAACGCTCTAACTTATTTGCAAGGGAAATTTTGCTGTAAGAAACAAAAATTAATGCAAATTTTGTTTCATAAATATCTTTTTTACTTTCCAGCCAAACTATACAAAAATTAATTGAATTCATTTAGGCTTTATATTATAATTTATAAGAGACAAATAATATTAAACAAATTCACAATGTTATGAAATTTAAGCCGGTTTATTATAATTTTTGCCGCAGTGCGGGAGACAAACTAATATTGCATCACAATCGATTTTTTTTCTACTTTTTACCAATGGAACATGGATTGTATATGCGATTGTGATTGATCGTGTGGAACACCATAACGTTATTTAAAAAATATATAATTGATGCTTTTGGGTTGCCATGTCAAAGCACATTGGGGTTTTGTTTAATGGCAGATTTATTCGATAATCAGATCAATAATATTTGTCAACGCTTAATGGAATTACGAGTATGTATATTTTTACCTACAAACGTTATATTAATTTGATAGTTGGTTGATACTCTTGGACCGGATGAAATGAACCGGTTTAATTGTCATATAATCGTGTTCAACTTAATGAATAAAAGCCTTTAACTATGAACGTCAGATGATGATGACGGTGATATGCTGATTATGAGAATGATGATGGTCAAGGTAGTTTTGACATTATTCCAGTGTCTGGCATATCATTGCGATTGGTGGCATCAGATGAATATGATTATTAAATATTGGAATCGGAATAATTAAAATAATTGAAAATATCAATAAAATAGCTTATGGTTATTTAATTTATGGACAAACATGTGTGATGCATAAAAGAGGTTTTGAAATACGCGAATTTTGCTATTTTTATTTATATATCAAAAACGAGCATAATTTTTGGATAATGGCTTCTTTTTGTGTGTTTTTTTAATGGGGTGATATTTTGCATTGAGTAAATAAAATAAAATAAAATGATTTAAAAAATAACCGTGACCATGAATGCGATTAAAATATTCAGATGACAATGATAAAAAATTTGACAAACGTGGGATGTTGGTGTAGTTAATCAGACTTAGACTCATCATCAATATACGTTTTTGTAGATACCAATAAATAATTTTTAAAAAAGTGCAAAGAAATTATTGTTTTAAATCCATTAAAAGAGATGAAGAGATTTGTTAACTATTGTTACCAATATTAAAAAGCAAGTGATTAATTATAATAACGGATACATAATTAAAAGTAGAACGTGGGAGGATGAGAGTGATTAAATGGCGTAACTTAACTTGACTTAATCGATATTTGACATGTCATCTTTATATCAATAAAAAATATTTATTCAAAGTTAATGGTAAGCCAGTTTTATGAATTTCAATTATTTGAATTGTATATGTTTTCAGCTATGGAAATTCATTTAAACTAAGTTTAGGATATTTAAAAATCAGTTCAGATCTGTCTTTGGCTAGAAGATAATTTAAAGGCAGAAAATCACTTAGCACACTTAATAGATGTGGCTGTCAGTTTCAAACCAGGTTTTTTATACGTTTAAGAAAACTAAAAGTTTTGTGGCCTTTGCGGTTTTAGATTGAGTTTATGTTTTATATCTGACGTATTTTTGTAGATAAGAACTTTATAGAAAGTATTGTACTTATAAATAATTTGGAACATGAGTCCAAATATTAGACATAAGAGTTTTAAGCTTTTGACTAACTGTGAAATGCAGAAAACCAAAGCATGTTTGTGGAGTTTATATTTTTTTAATATAAACTATTTTTGCATGTACCTACAGGGTTATTTATTTTGCGGTTTCAAACGTAAAAAAAAGGCTGGGATGCGAACCACACTGATAACTTCAAATCCCGTCTGTCGATTTGTCTTGCTTAAAAGTTTGTAGGTTTTCGTGTTGGGTTAATAAAGTTGTTAGTTGAATTATTCTTAAATAAATTAAAACTAGCAACAATATTTTTCACATAAAGAAATAGGTAAATTTTAAAATCTACTTTTGTTAAATAGATTTTTAGTCGAAAACAAAATTTTACCAATTTAAGTTGTATTTCTTAAATTTTTACAAGTTGGATGAATGAAATTAATTTAAGAGATAAATTGATGTTCAGCAATTTAAATTTTATTTTTTTTATAAAAAAATGGACTCTTGGATTTTTATAAAAAAAAACTACTGAACATCGAAAACAATATTTTCTGTGAAATAAAAAAAGTTTTAAAGACAATATTTTAAATTTTTGACAAGCTATTTTAGTCGGAAGCAAATTTTTACCATGTTTAAGTATTGTTTTTTTTTAGGTGTTTCAATTAGTTGAAAGCCATAATCTCAAATTTTTGAAAAGATATTTCAGTCGAAATTCAATTTTTACCAACTTTGAGTAATGTTTTGTTTTAGGTTTTTATTTTTTATAAAAAAAACCGTGAGTTTGATTTTTCTCAAAATTTTACCATTTGTTAATAACGTTATTTTTCTTTGCACAAAAATTGTTTTGTAGATGTAATCAAATTTTGTTCGTAAAATTTTCTAATTGACAAAATACTGATTTGGTATCACGTTACAATATATAATATGAAAATCTTTTATCGAGTCTAGGGACCTTGAAACGCCGAGAAATGTCAAAATTTTCAATTTGACAAATCGGTTTATGATATTTCTATCTAATATATAAAATTCTCCTGTAACAGTGTTAGTTGCCATACTCCTCCGAAACGGCTTAACGAATTTCAATAAAATTTTGTTTTTGGTTTTTATCTATTTTTTATATTCCCAAGTGGTATTGTTAAATTGCATCGTACACGGTGCAACGATCTTATTTAGTGACGCTATGTGGTATTGATCGCTATTGCGGATCTTTGCGTTATCATTTCAACTTACCACTCAATCATTTCGGTAAACATTCACCAAATCGAAATGCATCTGATTTAATAGAAACTGAATTGAATTGTGAACTACATATTGTAGAAATGGCAGCGATTTTCGCTTGCAATCTCCCATTAATGAATGAAAAACAAAGAACCGTTTATGACCACATCATGCTTGCATTTTCGGCAGGATTGGATTCTTTTTTTTTTAATGCACCAGGTGGAACTGGCAAAACGTTCCTTATTTCGCTAATTAATGCTAAAATACTATCAAATAATGGTATCGCATTGGCTGTTGCATCTTCTGACATTGCGGCCACTTTACTGGAGGGAGGCAAAATAGCTCATTCAATATTTAAACTGCCACTAAATATTCAAAATAACCCAGATGCAATGTCCAATATAAAAAACAATCATCCATGGTCACAGTGCTGAAACAGTGTAAAATGATCATCTGATTCGTTTGAGGCGTTGAACATTACATTGAAATATAAAAAAACGCAGACTACTAGGCGACACTCTATTACTTCTTTCAGATGTTTTTAGACAAACACTTCCAGTGATTCCACGTTCAGCGTAAGTTCATCGCCAATGTGGCGTAATATTGAAAAAGAACAACTGAAAATAAATATACGTGTTCAAATGCTTCAAAATCCATCCGCTGAAACATAGTCAAAATAACTATTAGATGACGGGAAAGTTAGAAAAAAGAAAGTTTTTAAGCTCATTTACTAGGCATTCCACATAATTTACAACTAAAGGTTGGATCTCCGGTAATTGTGCTTCGTCAAAGGCCAAACGATGTCTGTCTGCGGCTTAGTGTTGCAAATTTTTCCACCGTATAACCGACCCGACGGACTGATAATAATTTCGATTGTTTTTAAACAATATTGGATTTCCGAATCCAATATTGTCGAAGATCGAACGCGAATTAAATTCCTCTTATCTTAAATGATTTAAAATAAAAAAAAAACGAAATTGCACACCGCCGATGTGCCGCGAGAGTTATTATGACACTTTACGTCAGTCGATATGACAAACAGATGGAAGAATTCACCACAGGTAGCAATAAAAGTATTGCCAGCCCAGTAGCTCAGCTTAAGGGGGGGTTTCGATGAGGTGAATATTTTATTAATCAAGGTAGTACCCGTGGCATGATGGTTAGTGCGTTGGACTGTCATGCAAGGGGTCTTGGGTTCAATCCCTGCCTGTGCCACCTTAATTTAAAAAAAAAAATAATTTTCGCGGGTACTGCCTCTTGCGAGGAATTGACAATTCCTTCAAGAGTAATTCTTGTCATAAAAAAGTGCTTTCTCAAATTAGCCGTTCGGATTCGGCCTTAAATTGTAGGTCCCTTCCATTCCTGACAACAGTACTCGCACACAGGAATGGTTGAGAGTTGTAAGTCACTAGGCCCTGGTTCACAACGGACTGTTGCGCCACCCCATTTGATTTGATTTGATTTGATTAATAAAATTGAAATGAAATTGATATCAAAATGATATCGAAATACGACGAGGTGAATTTCTCCAAGTCGTATTGATTATAGTGGGCGCCAGGAAACTTTTTACTGGAAGTTTACCAAAACCAGTCGCTGAAAAATTTTTCTTCAAATAAACTCACGAAATAAAAGAAAGGTTTTATTTTCCCGAAAGGAAATTTAAGTTGTGTTTTATTGCCTAGAAAACCTTGGCCGAAGCCGGGATTAAAAACCAGGATCTTTTGTAAAAGGGAAAGATACAAATTGAATTATTGAGATTGACAGAAGGTCAATTCTCGATAAATGTCTTGCAAAAGAAAATGATGAATATAATAATAAAAAAAAAACGATAAAAGAAATCACTCGAAGAAAATTATTTCGATAAGAAACAAAAATCAAAAAAATAAAACGGTAAACGCGTCCCGTAATAACCGAAAATTAATACTTCGACTCGAAGGTCAAAAGGACGAATTTAAACCAAATGAACACCAGGAAAAAAAAACGCAATATTCTTAGAAACACTATACTTAGCTTCTTTTTGATTTCCTCAAACGACTATCGTAATCCTTCCTCACTTTTCTCCACCGCAGAACAAAACAAAATCTTTAACTTAATAGAAACTTAAAGGAAAAAAAACTATCGTAGAAAAATTACTTAATGTATGTCTTTTCAAAATTCCTTCACACAATTTTTCTTTAGTCGAAAGGCTTTGGACGCAATTCAAAAAGTGGCCATCATCATGGCGAGCTTGACCCTTCCGGCTACTTGCCCTCAGGCAATCCTCTCGGACCTTTTGCGTGGTGATCGATCTGTCTCGGTCCCGCAACTTCCTCCATCCATAAGATTGGGTGTGCGACCGAGAAGCCAGATATCTTTCATCGCACGCGATCTCTTTAAAGAGGTGATGCGATCACCCAGTAGCTCAATGAGTGAGTTCAGCTCTTCACTTTCGAACCCATTCCAGTCAAGACTTTCTGGAAAAATCGTGTGGAATTCCTCGCATTACCGAGTATTTACAGGCGCTAGTTTTTAGTTGAGGAAAGACTACTTATGTGGTGTTAAAGGAAGTCGGTAGCCAAGCCTATAATTAAAATAAAAGTTATTTAGATATTCTTGGAGTGATTTTTCTATCGTTAATAATTATGTACTTTATGGTGGGCCCTCGGCCATACTACGTTAACGTTGGTGTGACTTTTCTACACACATTGTTGGGCATGGGTATCGTCTTCATGCCTTGACGATATTGTTTATCCAATATGTGGGCCAACCGTCGCACAGTTCGTTGGTGTGGAATCCTTTCGCACACTTTGGTAGGACCTGTTAAATTTGCTTTCCCAAAATGCTAGAAGAGCAGGTCACTGGCTGATGGTCCAGGTTTCTACTAAACTCTTCCAGAATTTTGCGGCTGCAGTAAGAACTCATTAAGGGTAGTTAGCAACAAGGGAAGTGAAACTTGTTGTGGTAAAATTTACCGAATTAATTGTAATAAATTAAAACAATTTGTTTGGTGATTTGTTATTTTAATATTTGGTCACCGTTTACAGTGCTCTATATCTCTGCCACTTATATACCACATCCTTACACACTAACAATAAGTTATTTATTTCTAGCAAAATTGTCTCCAGGAATTATTTTTAAGAGAAAACAACGTGTGTCGGGTCAACTAGTTCTTTTATAAAGTTTAAACGTTGACATTATGTGTGAAACACTATGTCATTTAATGACCACCACGTGAATTGTTGCAACTATCGATTATTGTGAGGTAATTTTCGACCACTTTTTGACACATATAATCAGCCATAACGAATGTTGGTTTTTAAGTACTCAAAAGTTAGAGATTTATTCATAAACACGGTCTTTTGCGTAGCCCCACAAAAAAAAGTCCAGAGATGTCTAATCGCATAATCTTCTTTTACAGTTGACATCGCGACTGGATATTACGCTGCCAGGAAATGTCTCTTGCAATAAGGCCATGTTCGCTCGAGTTGTGAGGAATGTGGCATAGAGGTCTGCAATGAATGTCTTGAAACCAGTTTCAAGACATTCACTTTATTTCAAGTACACTTCCATATTATATACACTGCTTGAAACTAAAATGAATGAATCGTCGTATATGTTATTACTGCATGAGTCTTGTACCCATTTCAAACCAAGCACTTACTGCAGTGAACCCATGAAGAATGGGTATTCATAAATGGGTACTCATGAACAAAGTGTAAACTACACTATGTACACTGGGTACACTGAGTACACTGAGAAGGTTCAAGAAATATTGGTTAACTTACTGCTGTTTGAAATCAAAGTCAGCTTTCTTAAACAACAGATATGTGAGAAATGGCTGCTATATGCGTTTCCGGTTTAGTTTGTGGGCAAACCAATATAGCTACCGAGAATTTATATCTTTACTAGAGTGTTTTTGCTCTGTTTGTTGTCTGTTATTGTTTCATTAAATGCATTCAGTGTACCCAGTGTACTCAGTGTATTTCCATAAGTTTACATTGCACACCTTTCGCTCAAATCAAGCACTCAAGAGAGCGAGAGAAAGAAAACAGTGTACACATTTTGCAATCAGGTGATCGAGTAGAATACACCTCCTGCTTTTTATAGTGTGGTACTCGTATTCACAGTATACTGTGTTGAGAAATGACAATGAATAGTGTACACTGAAGTAGTGCACAAGTTATGAGAAAGCAAATGAATGCATTCATGCAGGCCTTTAATGTGGCACCGTCTTGTTGAAAGCACACACTGTCCATGTCGTATTTTTCAATAGAATACAAAAAATAAAAGTCGGTTATCAATGACAGTCGTTTCATCCTGCATTTCGAAGAAGTAAGGTCACACCTTCGGACCAAAGATCGTACTAAACAGTGTTTTTTTTTGTGGATGTAATTGCCTCTCTTCAATTACGAAAATTTGTTTTACTAACACAACCACCAAGTGAAAAATGTGCTTCTTCGGAGAAGAATTTTATTTCCAAAAATCGCTGTCCACCGCCTGTTGTTTCAAGCCCTTATTCGACGTATCAGCGACTAATTAAATACTTTTACATATTCTAAATGACAATTATTTAACAGTAATTGACTTGGATGTACACTTATTTTTTTTAATATCATTGAATTGTTCTATGTGTTTGATTGTTTAAATCACATAAGTTCCAAAAAAAACAGGTATTCGGTCTTATTGCCCAATCAAATAACGCCAATATATTAAAAATGACATATCGCCCAAGAACTTTTTTTGGAAGAAGATGCCACAAAGTCCAAAACCAATGTCATTTTGTTGAAACTAATTTTAAAATATCATAACTACCAAATTATTAGTTGACATGTCAGCCAAAAAATTATATAAGTTTAAGCATTTGGGCAGTCTGACTAAATTCTTGTTTATTTTGGTCAATAAGAAACCGTCAAAAGCTCTTAACGTCAAGAAAGCGTAAAAAATATGTTGGCTGATTTGACCCTAAGAAAACTAAATAAGGTCAATTTCCAAAAGTGAAATAAATAGAAATGTGATCCAGCAATGTGCCGTATACACAGTGAAATATTAATTGAGGTCTTGCTGCCTCCTGCAAACCCTCTAATTGGGCTCACTATAGGATTTGGGGTATTTTGGGAGGTTGTGTGTTTCTTTAAATGCAATGAAGCTTCAAAAATAGTATCGTCTCATTGCCATCCCTACTACCTGTATAGCAATTTACTCACTGGTGTAATCGCAATGGGGTAGTACTGGAGGGCGACAATGAGTATAAATGAAGTATAAAAGGTTGTTTATAAAGATTTGTAAGCGTTACAATAGCCATTTTGTTGCGTTCAGAAATCAAATCAAGTCAAGAACTAAAAAAGAAAACTTTTACTGAATATCATACACCAGTAATAAATACAAATCCTGTATTAAAAAAAATACCACGTGTATACATCGCACCTCCGGTGCAATATCGACGCTATTGCAATTTTTTCTGAAATTGAATTAAGAACGCCATAATGTCCCAAATGTCAAGTTTTATCCGTGGTAAAATTGACGTGATTGTATCTTTGCTAGTGCCCAAAAGAGACCACTTTTTTGTTTGACACAAAAGTTTAAACAATACAATTTTTCGGAGCAACAAAGTCGTAATGTACCTTCCGCTCCACAATAGTTGAAACCCTTCACAAGCTCAAAAAAGAAACAGGTGAAAGATATAAAAGGTAAGAATATGAACTCTAACTCACTGAATAGTCAGCTATTTTTAGGACTCTTGAAGTCGATACTGTAGGCCTATTTTAGAGCGATATAGTATTTTCAATAAGCAAGCAAACTTTAACCGTGATTCCTGAACATTTAAGAAAATTGCATTTACGTCATTATTGCACCGTAGGTGCGACATGTGATTGTAGAATTGAATGCTGGTGTGCCTCAGGGCTCTGTTCTATCTCCAACATTCTTTCTCATTTTTATTAATGACCTTCTGTCTGGAACTCCTAATCCAAAACATTGTTTTGCTGACGATATTTTTAAATATTATTTTTTAGACTAACATCCCTCTTCTTCGGATGGAGAATTGCAACGACACTTTATGATAAGCTCATTAAATTCTGACCTAAACAGGGAATACAAAATAGAATACATAGACAGCACTTGCATCAATGAAACTGAATATCTTAATATTCTCGGTGTGTGCGTCACCAGTCACCTCTTGTGGAACGGTTACATACGTGATGTCGCAAAAAATTCCGCAAGGTGTTTCGGTTTTCTAAGGTGGTGCAAGAAGTTTCTCCCCCTGTGAACTATGTACAGTACAATGCTGTCAAGATCAGAATTTAATGAGCTTATCCTACGCTGCCGTTTAAGCCCCACATCCGAAGGACAAAGATGTGAATCTAGAAACGAGTATGAGAAGCTGAGGGTACAGTCGTCGACAAAACAGGTTAATGGATTAGAAGTGGCAGACATAAGATCATTTATGAATATAAGAAAGAGAGTAGGAGACAAAACGGAGCCCTGGGGAACACCAGTATTTATTTTATGAATTTCAGACTTGAAACCATCTAATACAACTTTAATTGAACGGTTAGAAATGTAATTTCTAATCCAACGAAGGAGAGATTCGTCAATACCAAAAGCACTCATTTTCGATAAGTGAGCTTGGTACCAAACTCTATCAAATGCCTTTGAAATATCAAGTCCAATAATCTTACGTTCTCCAAAACGATGTAAAGATTTGTTCCACTGTTCTCATTCCACAAAGAATTAAATTTGTTACCATATCTGGGCTGGAATCCACGTCACTATCGATGAAGCATAGCGACCAGTTAAAGTTCCTGAAAAATTCATTGAGACCGTCCCTCATATTGCCAAACGGTTCTTATAGAAGTTTTTTCTTGAACTGGGTTTTTAAGACATGAGAGTTTTGCAGATACCTTACAATGGTCTGATGTGCCTAGAGGCGGTAATACACTGATTGTGTATTTCTTAGGGCCAGAGGGTAGGGTGTAAGGCTGTCACGCCAGAGGTCTTGCGAGGAATTGACAAATCCTCCAAGAGTAATTCTTGTCATGAAAAGTGCTTTCTCAAATTTGACATTTGGATTCGTCTTAAAACTGTAGGTCCCCCCCACCCCTGACAACATAACTTAGCATGAATAGTTGAGAGTTGTAAGTCACTGGGCCCTAGTTCTCAATGGACTTTTGCACAAGCAATTTATTTTTATTTTAGTTAGCCTAGTTTTAGTTATTTTAGAAATTAATTTTCATATCAGAACAAAAAAACACGGAGCTGGGTTCGCTTAGTTCTATTAAAAAAAACTCTCCCTTTCTTAAAAACAAAGAGACTTTTCCAAATAAATTATAAATACAAAAAGATTCCTATATCACTGTCAAAATGGCTATCACTCGGGTGAATACTTACTTTTTTTAATGATTTAATCTTTTTTATATTTAACGTCACTAATTTGCTATTTTTTAAAAATATTCATCCTACTTTGTCTTTAAAGTTAGTTATGGCTCTCTTTCTCTGGAGTCAAAAACCACTGATTCAAAGTAAATGCCTTGATGGCGGAAACGAAATATAAGAGCAATATTTTTAAAATTTCACAATGTTTAAGGTTTACTTGGTTTGAAATTGAATTGAAACTTCAATCCTTGCAAAAGTGTTTATATTTAATATTTGTAGCAACTTTTCACATGAGTAACCTTTCAAAAATTGAAGAAAAAAAAGACACAATAAATTCCTAGATTAGTTTAATTTTTATAAAATTGTTACACCACCCCTCTTCCTTTCTACTACAGGCATGATGTAACTTTGAATCTCCTATTGAAATTCCTTCCAAACTGTAATTTCTACGCTTTCGGTGTTCTTCTTTCACCACCAGTCTTGTTTTAATCACCCAAAATTCAATGCTGACCACGAAAACCAATTATACATTAATTCTCATTTCAGCATGTTTGCAAAACCAAAAGGTACGAAATTATCCTTCAATCCAAAACTAAACTAAAAACTTAAACTTGCAATACTAATGTTGCCCCCAAGGACTATACTACCTTACCTCCCATTCATTACGATACGGGGCTACAAGCTTGTTGCGCGATGTGGTATGTTGATGTTCTCATGCTGCCATGTTCAAAGAAATGAAAAACACAGAAACTAAAACTTCCCCCCTCAATGTGCACACTACACCATCGTATTGATTATTCCATTAATTTAAAACAACTAACGGCAAAATGGACGTTATAGCATTGGCTGTGGCGTTATAAAGTTTCAGGATGGTGTGATGCTAGGAAGGTACGAGGAGTAGGGTAGAAATCGAAACATAAAGTTGTTGCTTTAACCTCGCCAAGGATATGTGTCTGTATACGTATAAAAACCACCCCCAGAAATATATATACAATCAAATAAAGGCTTACAATCAAAATGTGGCAATAATGGTAAAGCAGAACCTTATACCTGCTACTACCTCTCTGAAGCAGAGCAACAGACGAATAAAATTTATCGAACAAGGATATACGAGGACGAGCGACGACGATCAATGCCATGAACACCTGCTTGCTGCTTTCAACCTGTTACAAGGCGAGCGATTCGCTTTGGAGACGGACACACTTATTGTAACAGGTTGTTCTCTTTTAGGCTTTTATTTGTTTGGTCTTCCCGCACAAAGAAATTGAGAAAAAGACCATCCAGAGATCCAGAGCCTGTCATGCGCTTAAGGGAGAGCGAGCTAAAGAGAGAGCTTTTATTTTAACCATAAAACCCATAACTTTGATAATCTGCTTTGTTTCACAGGGAGCCAAGGGTTTTTATTTTTCCAGGTGAACCAACATTTTTGTAGGTCCTTTTTTAGGTCCTTTTTTTGTTGGGAGAGTTTCCCGTATCTGCTGGGTGGCTCGAGCCGGAAAACCCCAACACTCCTCGTCGTAAGATAAGATAGGGCTAATGGTTGATGAGGATGACACCCACAACCTGGAGCAGTATTGTCTGGGCAATCCGGATCCGGACTACCTGTGTCCTTTATATAAATGTAAGCAGGTACTCCTATAGTAGCATACATATGAAGGTTTTGGGAGGTGGGGTTGATTCAGCTCGAGAGATTTTCGGTGACAATTTAATTATATTCATGACCCCGTTGGCCTTTTGTGAGTTGGCTGCATTGGTCTTCTGCATTAGAATTAGCTATGGTGGCTGGTGCTGGAACGGAACTATACCTACCGTTGAAGCTGATATTGGGAGCTGCATGCGGATTAGCGGCTGCGAGTCATCTCTGGAATAATAATCAAGATTGCGAGTCCGGCATTTGTATTCAATTTACATAAAATATTCAAACTATAGAACTTCAGGTTAAGCATGATTTGAAAGTTCTATATCCCGAGGCAGGCGGAGAGCAGTTGTCTGTTGGCACTTTTTGGATTTTGGAAATTTTCGGTGCGAGGAAACTATCATTCCCTAATGTAGACTAGACTGCGGGAATTGCAATTCATTGTTTTGGGTTAGTTTGATTGTAGTAATTTTGCTTCTGGTCCTAGGAAATGAAAGGATAACAATTGTATTTCGAAATAAACATAAACATTTGTTAAAAACCTTATTTAGTTTGTAGTTAAAGGTTTTTCAGGGCGAATGCTGATTATATCCATGATTAGGGATAGTTGTCAGGATATCAGGATATTTTCAGCTTTGGATTGATAAATATATCAAATGTCAATCAAAATGTTTCATATAGCCTCCAGTAGATGAAATAGTTGATTGATAGGTAAATGATTTATTTAGATTATGAAAAGGACATAGTGTCATGTCAATCTTATTTCGTGACCATAAAGAGTTTTTTTTTAATTTGAAATAATGTCAAAGAAGAATTTTGAAATTTATCCTTCATCAGGACTTAATTTTTGTTGTACAAAAGTTCAACTGGTGGTCTATGGATTCAATTTATTTTGATGACAGTTTGACATTTTCTCTTTTAGTTCTACTAATATGTTAAATGTATTTGATGTTTGATTCTAGACCATAATTTTGTTGACATGAAATTTCGGCTTGCCGCATCATTAATTTGAATGTCATAACTGCCACGTAACCAATTTATCGAGAGGGATTATATCATTTGGATACAACTAATTGATCCACCACAACCGAAATGTCTAAGGACTTACGGATTAACGAAATCATTGATTTGTGGTGCCATTTAATGAGAAACATGTATACAGCACATATATTGTACTAAGTTGCATTTATTTGTAGGGGAATAGAAAAGATACAAATTATATTTTGATATTCTAGAACAAAGGCGGAAAACAGAAAATCATAGGGCAGAGTATTACTCAGCTAAGTTCGAACATTTCTGCTTAGGAACAATCTCAGCTGGCTTAGGACCCTTCTTTAACAAAAGAACCAATGAAGCCAAGAACTTCAAATTTGCAATATTTAGTAAAATAGTCAATGATATGCACCTTACCAACTTTTAGTTCTATACAACGTTTTAAAAATCGCAAAAAAACCTTACTCGCAGACTGACTGACCGAATCATGTTTTTAAATTAGGGGTGTGGTATCCACCCACAAAAATATTTTATTAGTTAAAAATGCCATTCATTAGTAAAAAAAAAATAGTAATTAGAATGGTAGATGAAAAGAACAAAAACAATCTAGGCTAGGCAGCAACATTATTCATTCAGAGGGAGTGGTATACACCCACTTTCTGCAACGATGTTTAAGTTGTTAACACTTCTAAGTATTATAGAACAATGAAATTGAGCAGAGTGAAAGTAGTCAATTAGAAAAGATAGACAAAAGTACAAAATATGAAGTTATCCATCAAAGGGGCGTGGTATCCACCTGCTTTTCTTGTATTTGGTATCTTTTATATAAACTACATCTAATTCTAGTAAAAGATAAACTGGTTGAACTGTTTAAAGGGAGTAATACAACTGGCCATTTCTCTAGAATATAATCCATTAAAATAACGGTAAAAGAGGATGAGACAAGAAAGATTTCGACGATGTTCAAGTGACGTAAATGATCTTATGATGGTAATATCACCAATTAATCTAAATGCTCTGCGTTCAATAGTATCCAAGAGGTTTAGGTAAGTTGCAGAAGCACCAGCCCAGATATGGGAGTTATACTCAAGCTTTGGACGTATATAAGTCTTGTTAATAACAGATCATAGGGGGAGAAAAACTTCTTGCATCGCCTTAGAAAACCCAAACATCTTGCGGCATTTTTGGCGACATCGCGTAAGTGATCGTTCCACAAAAGGTGGTTTGTGATACAAATACCGAGAATATCGAGATGGTCAGGCTCCTCGATGCAAGTGCCATTTATGGATAATGGCAGGGGGATATATTTCGCTTTAACGATACAAGACAGCATTGCTTTTTCGAATCATTAAATTCTACGCGGTTTCTTATTCTCCATTGTACAATGCTGTTTAGGTCGGAATTTAATGAGCTTATCATATATTGTCGTTGCAGTTCCACATCCGAAGAAGAGGAATGTGAGTCTGAAAACGAATATGAAAAGCTAAGAGTACTATAGTCAGCAAAACAATGTATTGGATTAGAAGTTGCAGACAGGATATCATTAATAAAAATGAGAAAGAGTGTTGGATATAGAACAGAGCCCTGGGGCACACCAGCATTTATTTTGTGGTTTTCAGGCTTGAATCCATTTAATATAACTTGAAGGAGGGATTCATGAAAACCGAAAGCACGCATTTTCGATAAGAGAGCCTGATGCCAAACCCTATCAAATTCTTTTGAAATATCAAGTGCATGAATCTTACTTTCTCCAAAACGATGCAAAGATTTTTTTCACTGTTCGGTGAGATGAACCATGAGATCACCAGTGGACCTATTGCTACGAAACCGTATTGTCGATCATTAAGAAGCTTTCGATCTTTGAGATATTTCTTGGGCTAATATAATTAATCAGCAGTTCCATGACTTTGGAAACAAGGGACGTAAGTGCAATCGGTCGGTTATTAAAAGATGAAGAAGATTCGCCTTTTTTGGGAATAGGCTGGACCAAAGCGGTTTTCCATCCACTCGGAACGAGACCTAAGGAGTATTACAGATGAATAGCTTAACTTTAGTTAAACATGATATTACGATGGTAGAGAAGTCAAAAAAAGTGGGTCCTGAAATTTCGTCAGTCTCTCTGCTTTGTAAATTATTTTTTTGAGCCGATTTAAGACAAAATTTTTTTATTTTTAAATTAAAAATAATAGTAGTCCCCATACCAATTATTAACCGATAGGCTTTTTTTTAATGTTCTCTAAAAATTTTTTCTTTTGGCTTTTTCCAATTTTTCCAGAAACCCCCAATGAACCTTCATTTTGTTATTAGGTTTTGTAAAGAACTGAAGCAGACTTGTATTCTTATCGTTTTCAATACTGGGCACATTGCGATAAAATTTTTAGCTTCTTCTATCTGCTTGAGGTTGGATATGATGCATGTTGAGTCTGAGTTTGTTTCGTACGGTTTGCAGTTTAAAGACAGAAGTTCACCTCTGGTCTTACAGATTGTCGATATCATCTCTGCACTCAGATCGTCACATCATCACGGAAGTAATGTTTAGTTCTCAAGTCATATTAGAGATGCTTCTACATCCATCAATCTCCTTTGGCTGTCCTGGATTTGGTTGCAAAAGCTCGCGAATCAGGTGGACTTCATTTTTTTAAGGTGGTAAAATAATGGCTACTGTGCATTAGTTAGTTCACTAACAGTGTTTTCTTTACAGAGCCTAGACCTAGACTAAGTAATAATTAAGATCAATCAGGTGTATGCGAACAATGTTGGTAATACGGTCTCCGTTTGTATCTTTGGAGTTATTCCACTTCTTCGAATTCCCAGATTTCCAATACCACTGCTGCATAGCAGACAATTGCACGAAACACTGCTTGAAATATTCTATATTTAGCACTTGGAACAATATTTCCTCTTTTTTACCACAAGTGCTGTTAATTGCTTTCTTCGCCTCTTTCAGCTTTTCTTCCAAGTAAATCTTGAGGGAAATTTGGGGTGTTCGCAGGAGGCCCGGATACTTTTATCGTTTAACATAATCTACATACACAAGTATATAGATATTCCTTTAAAACGGAAAGTTTTCAAAGCCACGAATGGGGCAAAATTTAATCGATAAGATTTATAAAATAAAATAAATATCTAGTTCTTCGTACCGTTTCTCACTTCGTTTAAACCGTCCAGTTTTCTTTGGGAAAATCTAGATTTTTGACTTGCTATATAGTGTTTAGTCTAAATGTCCATAAGTCACAATATTTTTGGAGTTTGTTGATCATCAGTTGCATAATATTTCTATTGTCAGCCAATATTACTAAGGGATCAGCTAACATCAGAACTTTGATTTATAGTGTCCGCATAAGATATACTCGTATGTACCTCCTGGTAGATGTATTCTTAGGTCATTCAAAAAGAGAGAGAAAAGAAGCGGACTAAGGAGGCAACCTTGCTTTACTCCTGTGACAGTTTGAAACCATTCTAAGAATATATTACCATCCCATACAACTGAGCGATTTTCGTGATAAAGCTGTTTCAC
Source organism: Eupeodes corollae (assembly GCF_945859685.1). Classification (NCBI taxonomy): domain Eukaryota; kingdom Metazoa; phylum Arthropoda; class Insecta; order Diptera; family Syrphidae; genus Eupeodes; species Eupeodes corollae. The sequence continues at coordinate 300,581,891 of NC_079147.1, read as the reverse complement.
TATTTTAAGCATTTTGTAGACATGGCTAAATTCAAGAATTTATAAAACAAGACTTGTTGTCGAAAGCTGCTTTGAAGTCTACAAAGAAGGCATTATAGTTTCTTTCCGTTTTCTAAATGGGATCGAACAATAAAGATATTGTCTACTGTGGAATAGCACTTAGGGAATCCCAATTGGTATTCACTGAGTAAATTAATTTCATCTACCAATGAGGCTTTTCAATAACCCTCCTGTAAAGATCGCCGTAACAGTGTTAAGAAAAGATATACCTCTCTATAAATGTTTGGGTCCGTTGGATTTCCTGTCTTCAGTATAGGCAATTTGATGTTTTTCCTGAAGCTTGAAAACTTCTATTAACTGTTCAAGGAAGGCGTTCGTGGCGTATTTGAAGAATTCCTAAGGTATACAATCTTCGGCCGTTGCTTTATTTTTATTGCAATGATCTATGAAGCTGGATACTCGTGATTGGGTGAATTATTGGTCTTAGGTATCGTTATTTATAAATGGTTCTGCATATTGAATGGGGTTGAGCCTATTGAATCTACAGTAAGGAGATTTTTGAAGAACTTAGCCAAAATTGGAGCATCTACTTTTGTGAACGATCCATAGCGTTGTTGGTCCAGGGTTCTTACAATCTTCCAGAAATCTGTCCTATCATTAACATTGCTATGATCCTATGGTGTTTTGATAGAAAAAGTTTTCTTTGTTTCGTTGCAAATATCTTTTTATGAGCTTTGCTTGCTTCTTGGTAGGCTACTTTTGAAAGATTGGTTACATAATGTATAATTCGTCTTAAATTTTTGAGAGTTGTTTTTTTCATTTGTGAACTAAGCTTATATCTTTTACAGTTTAAACGAACATAGAGAAAACTAGAATTTATGATTTTTTCCAAATTTAGAAATTATAATAAAAGTTTATATCTTTTATTGTGATCTTTCCAACAAAAAAAACTGTATAAGCTTTGGCTTAGAAAATGTCTGTAATAAATGTTATCTTCGCCTGTGACTTGGCTATAATATGCTGGTGTACCTCAGGGTTCCATTTTGTTTCCAACTCTTTTTCTTATATTTGCGAAATATCTAATATCTGTAATCTCTTAAGAGCGCTTAATTTTTTGAGAAGAAAAATTTTCCATGATTTTTATTTAATCTAAGAACCTTCGATGATGGTTATCCAAATATACAAAGGATACATTTCGTACCTTTACGTGCTTTTCTTTTACAAAGAACGTAACTAAATCTATACACCCACAATTTTGAGAAAAACGTTAAGCATTGTTTATATATTTTTTTTTTTTCGAAAAATATGAGTTGGCATAAATCAAACAAGTCCATATTTAAATTACAAATCCATGAAACACCTGAGCACATGCTGTTTTTTATTACAGTTAGCTGTGACTTGGGTATACTCGTACAGTGTACCATCATCAGATATACACCTTTATATCATTCTCTTTATTTTATCGTGTTTTAAATCTCTCATTTTAATCCCATAAAATACCATCATCTGCTTTTCAAGGAGTTATCCTTTTCAAATATTTATAATTTACCGTTGACACTTAGTTAAGGAAAAGTTACTCTTTATTTAAAAAAAAAAACTGGCCAACCCGAAGGCGAAAAATTCAATGAAAATATTTAAAGTTTACAGTCCTAAATAAACTAATCACTTCCACAGAGTAAATTTAAGGAGACAAGAAATTACTTTTCAGGCGCATTAAAAATACACAAAAAAAAGTCATAAAGTAAAGAAAAGGGTTAACTTAAGAAGAAAAGGCTCCCTTAACTTTTAGATATACCAACACACCTACCTACTGTCCCCTTAAACGGTCAGAAAATAAAGACCGTCGCAGGTTCGTTTAAAAGAATACTGCAGTAGGTAAGGTAGTGTAGATTAACCAAGTCAGTTTGCACTTCATAAATTTATAAATATTTTTTTTAAGGATTTTCTTTTTTGTTGAAATTTTTCTGTGTGGACGTTTTGTGTATATATTTTTGTTTTTTAAATTTAATTTAAGAATTTAAAAAGCTTTTTAGGGACCTACTGGTGGTTACAATGAACGTCGTCGTCATCGTCGTTGTTGACGTGACGTTAAATTTAAATAATGTCATAAAAATGCATCATGTATATTTAATGTTAAGCCCACGACTCTTTTTTGATGGCGTAGTATTTTCCCTTTGAAAATAAGGCTGTGCCAGCAATGTGATGAAACTTTGCTGTAACCTGGATAGCAGGTACCTGATGCTTTCAGTTTAAGGTAGAAATAATTATCAGATGTGCGGTGACGGTTAAATAAAAAAGGAAACAGATTTTCCATTTTGATTAAAAAAGGATACAAATGAAAGCACCTTTTTTGTGATGTTAATGGCGAACTTAAAGTCTAGAATTAAAGTTTACCCAAATATTAACTAAAAAATCTTAGTAGGTCGGTTAAAACAATTTCCATTATAAGGTTTCTTTTATTCAATGTTTCTTTATTTCACATAAAATCTTTTTTTTTTATAATCATCCTAGCCATCATTGGCTCTACAACCGGGATCAGGTCTCAGACTTATTTAACAAGTTCCTCTCCATTTATCCTGACTACGAGCTGATGCAACCAAAGGCCTCGGGCGTCCTAGTCTACGCCACATCTCCAGCGTAAGCATGGTTGACTGCGCTGTTGCCTACCATACTATGTTGGTTCCATTCGCTCATTTGACCTAAGTGTACAGGCCCTCGGAGCCTTTAGAGCTTAGTTTTTGTCACATAAGAGGTAAACATTGCCCCATTAGATATTTCTCTCGAACGCGTCAAAGGGATCGGCAGGGCCGTCTTTACAATTTTGGGGGCCCTGGGCACTTTTCGAAAATGGGGCCCTTGTATGATTATTAACTTCCCATAGGAAGTTATTGCAATGGGTCCGATTTGTCAAATTGAAAATTTTGACATTTCTCGACGTTTCAAGGTCCCTAGAAACGAAATAAAAGATTTTTAGAAAGATGTCTGTGCGTGCGTGTGTACGTACGTTCGTACGTCCGTACGTTCGCGACGTTTTTTTGGTCCTCCATAGCTTAAGAACCAGAAGAGATATCAACTTCAAATAAATTTTGTTATACAGATAATAAAGCGTGGGTGGTTTGAAAAAAGGTGAAAATTTTGGTTAACCCTAAATATCTTACGAACCAAAAACGCTAGAGACTTGAATTTAATTTTATATAATAAACTGTAACGTGATCTCAAAGAAATATATTTTTTGAAAAAAATCTATCTAACGGTTTTTTTTCTAAATCAAAAAAATTGAAAAAAAAAATTGTCACCTCCTAAATTAAACGACTTCCATATGATTTCATCTCCAAAACAATTTTGAGCAACGGAGAATAATGTTTTTGAAATCCGATAAAATTTTGAGAAAAATCGAATTGACAGTTTTTTTTATAAAAAATAAAAATCTAAAAAAAAAACATTACTCAAAGTTCGTAAAAATTAAATATCGATTCAAATATCTTTTCAAAAACTTAAAATTTAGGCTTCAAACTTATTTTATCTTATAAGAAATATTGTTTTTAAAATTCTGTAAAATTTTGAAGAAAATCGAATTGACAGTTTTTTTTACAAAAAATAAAAACCTAAAAAAAAATTATTAAATTTCGACTCAAATATCTTTTCAAAACTTTGAGATATTGGCTTTAATTTACTTTTATCTTTAAAAAAATATTGTTGTCAACATTCAATAAAATTTTGAATAAAATCGAATTGACATTTTTTTTACAAAAAATTAAAAACCGAAAAAAAAATAATAAAAGTTGGTAAAAATTGATTTTCGACTCAAATATCTTTTCAAAACTTTGAAATATTGGCTTCAAATTAATTTTATTTTATAAAAAATATTGTTTTCAACATTCGGTAAAATTTTGAAAAAAATCGAATTGATAGTTTTTGTACAAAAAATTAAATACCTAAAAAAAAATTTAACAAAAGTTGGTAAAAATTGATTTTCGACTCAAATATCTTTTCAAAACTATAAAATATTGGCTTCAAACTAATTTTATCTTATAGAAAATATTGTTTTCAACATTCGATACAATTTTTAAAGAAAATCGAATTGACGGTTTTTTTACAAAAAATAAAACTCTAAAAAAACAATACTAAAACTTGGTAAAAATTTACTTTCGACTCAAATAGCTTTTCAAAAATTAAAAAAATTGGCTTTCAACTTATTTTATTTTACAGAAAATATTGTTTTCGATATTCAGTGATTTTTATTTAAAAATCCAACAGTCCATTTTTTATAAAAAATAAAATCTACAAATTTGGTAAAAATTGATACGAGTGCATGTAGACAAACTTTTAAGCAAGACAAATCGACAGACGGGATGGGAAGTTATCAGTGTGGGTCGCATCCCAGCCTCTTTTTTATAAATGTTATGTTGTGTAATAAAGTTTTACAGAAAAATCAATGCCTCTGAGGATGTCGCTTTTGATTGATATCGGCGACAAATATGTTAATCTTTCTTGAATATTTGTAGTTCTGAGTTCGATTTTGATTATTTTTAACATAAAATGGAACATTCCCCACTGCAATCGTTCGCTATCATACTTAGAAAAATTCTTAGTGCAATTTAAACATTTGGAAATTCAAGTTCAATTTTATTATAAAGCTCTAGAATGTTGCCAGTTTTTTTATTTTCGTGTCTATATTTTTCAAGTAGCCTTTTAAATTCAGTATAGGAACCTAGTCGCTGTTTCAAATGAACGCTCAGTGTAACGACAATGGTAAGGAAAATATCAGTTTTAAATTTCAAAATTACTGAAGGTCTACGGCCGTCAAAAAAGTCTGGCGTGAGCTTACACCTCATCAGAAAGGTCCTTATATTCGGAATCGGGTTTGTCCTGTCTGGCTGATGAATCATAGTTATACAAATTGTCCCTGAGCCTAATTATAAATTTATCTATTGCACTCAGCAAATTTATTGCAACATCCATGGGTAATATTTTGTTTTTGGCCTCTGCCCTCTCGTGCCTGTCCCGAATCGTTCGCGATAGACATCAAAGCTTCTTCAATTTCTTGATGACCTTTATAAAAGGCCATAAGAGGATCAACTCGAGCCGACCATCTTGTTTGAGAAAGACTTTTTAAAACTTTTTTTGGGCTTAAAGGAGGAGTCAACACTCGATCGATGAGAATATACTGAAAAAAAGTTATACAATTTTTGAATAATGTCAAAGAATTTGGTTGCTTCTAAGACACACTCAGCGGCATGCACTCCTACCAAGTTTAATGAGTGTCCTGCACATAATACAAAAGTGGCAAATTTACATTTTTCTTTTATTCTTGCCTGCAGACCAGAAAACATCCCTGACATATTTGCCGCGTTATCGAAAATCCTCCAAAAACTTCAGTATTTTTTCCGCTAAATAATCAGATATAATTGGAATAAAGTCCAAAAACCTTTCAACAGGCTCGTGATCTCTTACGTAACGAATAATAAATGTTAGTTGATCAACATGATCGATCGGTTTTACTATCAACGCTGATTGATAAATATTCCAAATTCCAAATTCGCTCAAATGATCTACAAGAAAAGGGTCAAACTCGCTAAGCAACTCAATGAATCCCAAATAATTTCCGTTATTGAAAGATCCGAGGATCTTATGGTCACCACGAAATGGAAGACCTCTCGAAGTTAAAAACTTTACAACAGCTACAAGCCGCTTCAACACATTTCTGCAGTAAATTACTTCATTTTGATGTTGTGATATTAATTCAGTATCTCCCTAGCTGTCACTTTTGTTCGTGCTATGCAGGTCATCATAGATTGTCTATGGGCAGAACTTCTTTCATGTGAAATAATTATTTGATTGATGTGTTTTAATTTGAATATAATTTCGCAGGGAGTGTGATTTAAATTGTTAAGCAAAGGTTCTGATTATTCTTTAAGCATCTAAAACTGTATCCAAATACTTTTTTTTTTCTTGAAAATAGACCAATAGAGGTTAAGTGATGTTTCAGCGATTTGAGGGCCCAGTGGTAAAGAGGGGTCTGGAGATCGGAGTGTCTTTTACTAAGCACTCAAGCATAGGGTCCATGTGTGAACACTGGCAGAACCATCTTTCTGTAAAACCGCTGCTTAAAAGTTATGGTAAGGTTTCTGAATTTAAAAAGCTTTGACAGACTGAAGTAATCTCTGTTGGCTTTAAACTACTGCCTGTGTATTTGGTATTCTATGTTGTTATCGTCTGCTACTGTTGACCCAAGGTGTTTGAAGGATACTTATATTTCATGCTCCGTTACCTTGATTGTTTGACCAACTGTTATTCTCGCAGTCCATGCCACAATGTACTTTGTGTTTCTTTCACTTTTGTGCAGTTCCAGGTTTTCTGAAAGAATAAAGCGTGTACAGCTTCTTCGTTTTTCCCGAAGATGTCGATTAGATATGTAGTCTGCGTTAGCCAGTATTTGGCTGGACCTGGTGACTATGGTCCCTCTTGTTGACGTACCAGAGTCACGGATTGCTTTCTGCAACGTCAAGTTGAAGAGGAAGCAACCAAAACATCCCCTTGTCGTAGTGCGTTGTAGATGTTGACCGGTCTGGATAGCATACAGGCTATTTCATGTTAATTTTTTTGGGATGCTTAGAAGTGGAAATATTAAATTCTAGACATGTTTCCATCTGATAATCTGATTGGTTGTTGCTTTTCATGGGATTACACCACAGTGATATTCTTTGATAATAATTTAAGCGTATGGGCCTTGAAGGATAGAGGTGAGAATCTTATAGGCGGCACTCAACAACATGATATCTCTATAGTAGCTGTACTTTGTGACATCTCCTTTGTTGTATATTTGACAGATGATTTCATTTTTCACCAGTCTTCTGTCAAATCTCATGTTCCCTTACGAGTACTATTGTTTCATGAATCGCTTCATGTAAAGCTTGACTTCCATGTTGTAACAGCTCGGCTGATATGCCATCGAGTCCCGAAGTTTTGTTTTGCTTAGATCTTTTTTAAAGCCTTCTAGACCTCTTATATTCTTGGTGGTGAGTTGACCGTTTATAAAATATATAAATTCCCGATCCATGATATGCCAGGAAAATGAATCCTACAGAAAACTGTCAGACTAAAATACAAATCTAGCTCATACACTGTTGACGTCAGTTTTATTAAATTCAAATTTATATTCAAATTCAAATAATGCACACAAAATGCATACTTTTAGGCATTTTGTTCTAATAACGTAACGCTAATTAAGTTATCATATGTTTTTAATGAAGTTGAGTAATGTGTAAGCTTATTTTTGTTATTCACCTCTCCGCAAACTAAGTTTGTGTATTCACCACCGTGATAGTCGCTTTGACTAAGCTATATTCTTATTTTAATTTCTTTTGTAAGTTAGTTCTTAATTTATCTTGGAAGAATAAAGACTTTGTTAAATAATATTTTAAAAGGTAAAAAATTGGTTATTGTGTTTTTATTTCTTTGGTACTGCAAAGATTTTTACATTTGCAGCTTATTGTTTGACCCTGGGATTTATATTGAATCCCCCCAACATTTTTTGGTCCAATCGAGCCGAATGCTGATTTTTGGACAGCAATTAATTTTGTGAACCCAACTCATATCCCTTTGAGTTATTTTTTTTGGAAAAAATTTAATTGATGCGAATCTTGATCATTGGATGGAATCTTTTGGACTTTTGCGAGAAAGTCTTTTTTATGCAAATTGTGCGCTCCTATTGGAAATCCTATATCCCTTTACCCAAGGTAGGTGCTGTGCATTCAAATTTGGTGATGATTTTATACATTTATTTGGTATAATTATAGTTATATAAAATAATTATTTTTGACAGTGATTAATATAATTTTATTAGTTTATCAATTTTATTGGCTTATGCAAATTTAATTAAAGACATTTTAGTTAAAAACTTATTTAATGAAAATTTGATTTAAGTGATATAAAATATTTTAATGTGGGTATATTTGATACGATTTTCGATCGAAAGGTTTGAGTACAGTTTCATTACGGTTTAACTTTAGTCTTGTGTTAAAGTACAGTCTCCCTATGGTTTCTTATTAATCTCGTGATATAGTACAGTTTTCTTACGGTGTTTTTTACATCTTTATTTTAATTGATTTTCTGCTATTTTCTTGGTGAACAACAATTTATTTTTTGAGATAATTTTCGGTTCTTCTATTTTAAAAGAATTTTTTTGGTTTTTTTTTTAAATAAACTTGTTCAGAAATTTAATTACATATTTCTATTTTTTTGGAAGTTTATTGCAATTTGTGCACTTTTTTTCTTCGTTTGAGAACAAGTTGATTTTCTTTTTCATCGTTTTTTTGAAAATGGCTACATCTAAAGATTTTTTTCTGAGCGTAAAGCAAATAAACGAAACAATTGAAAGTTTTCGGAATGTACCAAATAAAGATACAATGACTTGTGGTATGTTTAAGGTTTGGAAAAAGGAATTCGAAGATTTATGGAATAACTTTCGCACAGTGTATGCAAAATGTTTAAGTAATGAGGATAAAACCATAGACGATGAAAAATTATCGACAATAAAGGCAAAATACAATTCAGTATCACTTAATTATTTCAGTACAGTAGGTAGTTTAATAGATAAAATTGAGATGGGTACAAGTAGTAAAAACAAGGAAACCGAAATTAAAGAAGATGTAAAACATTCTCAAATATCTGAGTCCACTAAAACAGATTTTGGAATTAAAGTCCCACCTTGTGACGTTGAATGTTTTGAGGGTGATTACAAATCCTGGCCTACCTTTCGTGACATGTTCACATGTATTTATGCAAACCACCCCCGTTTAAGTGATGTAGAAAAACTATATCATCTACGCTTAAAAACCAAAAAAGAAGCTCATGATATTGTCGACAAGTTTTCACTGACTGCAGATAATTTTACTCTTGCGTGGGAAGCTTTAAAATCCCAGTATGAAAATAAAAGGATCTTAATAAATACTCAACTTAAAACACTTTTTTCAATTCCATCGATTACTATTGAAAGTGGATCTGCCTTAAGAAAATTACATAGAGCCGTGCGCGATTGTTTAGGGATTCTTTCAAGTTTTAACGTTAAGATTGAAAACTGGGATCCGATTTTAGTTTTTCTTGTTTCGCAAAAGATACCTGAAAATACTTTGTTCCTTTTTGAACAAAGTTTGAAAACAGAAACAGAAGTTCCAACCTGGCAATCCTTGGAGGATTTTCTCGCTTCCAGATATAAAATTCTTGAATCTGTGGAAGAAGTAACGCAATTCTCCCGTAAAAAAGCTAATCACATTTCAAATTTAAATTCCAATTTTAAGAAAGTTAACTCATTTCATTCTGCAGAAAAGAGTTTTTGTTGTAAATTATGCAACAGTAATCATCCCTTGCGTTTATGTAAGAAATTTTTAGACATGAATGTTGCATCTCGACGTAAGCTGGCTCAATCCCAAAAGTACTGTTACAACTGTCTTGCGCTCACACATTCGGTATACGAATGTAAAAGTAAAGTGTAATGTGACAAGTGTGGTAGACGACACCATATAGCTTATTGCACTTTACTTCACCAGAACCCACCCCTTCCGATACAAGATCTTATTCGCAACCCAACACTTCATTAAGTACCACCCCCATACAGTCCACTTCTATTGCTCAGCAACAACCATCCATTAGTTCAGGAAAAGATGTTTCATCCGATTCTTCAACTCTTCAAAGTTTTCTGGTAAACCAGAAAAGGAATATTTTGTTAGCAACAGCTTTGGTTAAAATTACTGTTCATAACCAAACATTTCTCCTGAGAGCTTTGATCGACCCTGGATCTGAAGCTACATACATATTGCAATCTGTAGTGACCCGATTAAGGCTTTTCACCCGTTCAACCAATGCGTCTATTTGTGGCATTGGAGGAGTTCAAAGCGAACTTTCAACGAGTATGTGTCCTCTCACTCTCGAATCTCGCATCAACCCTGATGTACACATTCCCATTGCAGCTGTAGTTTTGAAAAAGCTGACAGGTAATTTGCCATCGCAGACTGTTGACGCATCAAACTTGGTTGAGCTCAAAAGATTGCGATTGGCAGATCCTAATTTTGATACACCCGCTTCTATAGATATGTTGATAGGAGCAGATATTTACCCTCTTATTTTGTGTGAAGGTATAAAGAGAGAAAAAGACCTTTCTCCAATTGCACAAAATACGGTGTTTGGGTGGATTATTTCAGGCCCATGTAATGAAAATCCAAACAAAACAACCCTTAATACATTTTTTATTAGACTTTTACTTCTGAAACAAATTCAAAAGTTTTGGGAACTCGAAGAGGTTCCATATGTCAAACCCTTATCTGATGAAGATAAATTTTGTGAAAAATTGTATGTGGATACCACAATTCGAAATAAAGATGGTCGTTACATAGTGAAACTTCCATTCAAGCCGAACTTTAACGTTTTAGATTTGGGCCTTTCCAGAAAGAGTGCAGTTTCTCAGTATCTGCGTCAAGAGAAACGTCTTCTTAACGATATGTGTCTGAAAGAAGAATACAACAAAGTTCTAAAGGAATATGTTTCGTTAAAACATATGTCCTTTGTGCCACCATGTAGTTTAAACCTTTCCAGTCCGCACTTTTACTTACCGCACCACGCTGTGGTAAAACCAGATAGTGCTTCGACAAAGGTAAGAGTTGTATTTAATGCAAGTGCATCTACACACAAAGGAGTAAGTCTTAACGACATTCTTTACAGTGGCCCTGCTTTGCAAAACGATTTGCAAACTATTTTGTTAAGATGGCGATTATATCCATATGTTTTCAATAGCGATATTGAAAAGATGTATCGCCAAATATATGTTCACCAGAGTCATCGAAAATTCCAACGGATTATATTTCGATCTTTTGATTCAGAATCAGATTTAGCTGATTTTGAAATCAACCGAGTTACGTTTGGAGTTAACTGTGCTCCATACTTAGCAATCCGAACGTTGCACCAACTTGCTTTGGACGAAGCAAATAAATATCCCTTAGCAAAAGAAGTGGTGCTTTCGGATTTTTACGTTGATGATGTTTTCTCTGGAGGTTTCAGTCTGGATCTAGTCCTAAAGATTCAGGAAGAATTGAAATCCCTTCTTTTGGCTGGTGGATTTAGTTTGAAGAAATGGACCGCAAACCACCCTCGCTTGTTGGAAAACATCCCTAGGGGGGATGTTTTAGATCAACACTTTCTTATGTTCGAAGAGTCTTCACATTCGAAAGTTCTGGGCGTTGGGTGGAATGCGAGGGAAGATTCATTTTATATTCGTTGTGAACTATCTTCTCTGCCAGAGTCTGGTATAACAAAACGGGAATTGTTTTCAAATATTTCAAAAATATATGACCCTATCGGTTGGCTAGCACCAACAACAATTTTATTAAAAATATTGATGCAAGATGTCTGGAAGGACAAAACAGAGTGGGATGTTCCCATAAAACCCAACCGTATAGAAACTTGGAAAGAGTTTGTGAAATCTTTTCCAATTATAAAAGATATTATAATCCAAAGATGGATTAATTATACCCCAGAGATGTGCGTAGAAATACACGGCTTTTGTGATGCATCTCTCAGTGCGTATGCTGCCACCGTTTACTCAAGGATCTCAGATTCATCTGGAAACGTTTTTAGTTACCTTCTTACCTCAAAAACAAAAGTAACTCCCCTGAAAGCTATTTCGATACCTCGGCTAGAACTTTGTGGAGCTCTTTTGCTAACAAAGTTAGTAAACGCTGTACAAAGCAGTCTACGCCTTGAAAACTGTCCTGTCTATCTTTGGACGGACTCGATGATTGTACTTTATTGGATTCGTGACTGTCCATCTCGGCTTGAAACCTTTGTCCGTAACCGGGTGTCTAAAGTACAAACTGAATGTCCTCCAGGTAGTCTTTGGAAACATGTTCCTTCAGAACAAAATCCCGCTGACGTCGCTTCTCGAGGTGTTATGCCTCAAAACTTAATAAATAATACCCAATGGTGGCACGGTCCAAGTTGGTTAAAGTCTTCAAAGGAAACTTGGCCAGTAACAAAAATTCAAGAGGACTCTGAATGGAATCTTGAAATAAAACAAATAAAAAGCTTCGTTGCGAATCAAAATGTCAGCCATGACATTTTGAAAAGATTTTCGTGCTATGCTCGTGCTGTAAAAGTAATAGCCTATTGCTTTAAATTTATCAACCTCGCTTCTCCCAAAAGAAAAAGGTTCTATCCCTATAGATACTTATCTGAAAATTTAAGAAATCATGAAATAGTTTTTGTTAAAACCCGCCTAGTTATACTAGCACAACGCCTTTATTTTAGTGAAGAATACAAAGCTCTTTATAACTCAAAACCATTGAGTAAATATAGTACAATTTTGACTCTTAACCCCTCCCTAGACCCTGACTTTGTAATTAGAGTAAACGGTCGTTTAACAAATGCAAATTTGAGTTATAACGAAAAATTTCCCATTATTTTGCCATATTCATGTCCATTATCAAAATTGTTGGTTGGATTTGTCCATAAAATTTCCCTACATGGAGGGAACCAGCAAGTTTTGTACTTAATGCGAAAAGAGTTTTGGATACCAAAATTAAAAAACTTAGTAAAATTCTGTATAAATAATTGCTTAGTTTGTGTCTTGCACAAAAAGAATTTTCAAACCCAGCTGATGGGAACACTCCCACCAGAAAGGGTAAACTATTCGTTTCCTTTCACCCATGTAGGATTGGATTTCGCTGGCCCCTTCGAACTAAAGGTTCAGAAGGGTCGGTTCTATCAAGCCATAAGAGGTTGTGCTTGTCTTTTTATTTGTTTTTGTACAAAAGCTGTACATTTAGAAGCAGTTGGAAGTCTCTCTACTGTTTCGTTTTTGGCAGCTCTCGATAGATTTGTAGGACGAAGGGGTGTGCCCCAACAGCTTTTTTCCGACAATGGGACTAATTTTGTCGCTGCTAATAAAGTTCTTACTAATGAAATTCGAAAGGTTTTGGCAGACTCAACCTCGGAAGCTGAAAAAACGTACTTGCCTAGGAATTTGAAATGGAACTTTATCCCACCAGGTTCTCCTCATATGGGCGGCCTTTGGGAGGCCGGAATAAAGTCCTTTAAAACTCATTTTAAGAAAGTTGTTGGAAACTCCAAGCTAACTTTCGAAGAGTTCTCTACACTGCTCGTCAAAATTGAATCTTGTATGAATTCCCGCCCAAATCTCCAATAAGTGAAAATCCTTTCGAACCTTTACCCTTGACACCAGGTCATTTCTTGAAAGGTTCGTCTTTGCTTTCCTTCCCTGAAAGACAAATTGGTGAAAACACCACCCTAAAGAATTGGCAAAAAGTTCAACAAATTTTACACTCCTTTTCTAAGCGATGGAAGGAAGAATATTTAACTGATCTTCAGCGAAGAACAAAATGGAAATTTCCTAAACGTAATTTCGAAATTGGAGACATTGTTGTTGTGCGGAATGAAAATTTGCCACCCACTCAATGGCGTCTTGGAAAAGTTGTGGCTGTTCACCCAGGGAACGATGGAAAGGTACGCGTTGTTACACTTAAAACTCAACAAGGAGACATTCTACGACCTGTAGTAAAATTGTGTCTTTTGCCCGTCGATCAAGAATTGTTTCAGGTGTATCATGCAATACAAAGAAAAGAATAATAATAATTTATTGAAATTTATTTAGTTTTTGAGATTTCATATTTTTATAAATACTTTTATATTGCTGAATGCACAGCACCTTATGAATTTTAGTTTTATACATTTTAATTTTAAATTTATTTCTGAATTTAAACCCTACGAATTTAAACCTTTAAATTTACTTATTTACATTGAATTTATACACTCCTATTAACATGTCTGAGTGAGTAAGGGCACTCTTTAAACAACCCTCGACGTTGGATTTACTAACTTTATTTTTTTTCCTGGGTAGCGAATCGAGGCGCTTCCATAACAAATACCTCCACCGATGGAATAATATTATAAAGAATTGAAAAAAAAAAAAAAACAATCTGCATTTCGGATACACGGATTTTACTCTTTGCATTCCTGCAAAGGGAGGCCGGAATGTTGACGTCAGTTTTATTACATTCAAATAATTTATATTCAAATTCAAATAATGCACACAAAATGCATACTTTTAGGCATTTTGTTCTAATAACGTAACGCTAATTAAGTTATCATATGTTTTTAATGAAGTTGAGTAATGTGTAAGCTTATTTTTGTTATTCACCTCTCCGCAAACTAAGTTTGTGTATTCACCACCGTGATAGTCGCTTTGACTAAGCTATATTCTTATTTTAATTTCTTTTGTAAGTTAGTTCTTAATTTATCTTGGAAGAATAAAGACTTTGTTAAATAATATTTTAAAAGGTAAAAAATTGGTTATTGTGTTTTTATTTCTTTGGTACTGCAAAGATTTTTACATTTGCAGCTTATTGTTTGACCCTGGGATTTATATTGAATCCCCCCAACATACACTCTTCCTATATTCGTGGAAATTTGTAATAATCTTATCCATATAAGTCCTTGGAATAGCTTACTTACTTAAGAGTGATTTCATTTGTAGTCGACTTCATTCTTTGAACGTACATTTTGACTAGGTCAACTAGTTGATTTTCAAATGTCATGAATTTTAAATTTAGAACTTTACTTCAATCCTTAAGCCGTGTGCACATCGATTGGTAGATTAAACAATATTGTCAAGAATGACAGTGTCTTAAATTTATATACCATGATCTGACAGTTAGGTTATGTTTTTACAAGTTATACCAGAAGTTTATTGAATTTCAATGCCAAAAAGCTTTTTGAACAATTTCCAATAAATTGTTAGAGGTGGGAGTGTAAACACACAACAGAATCATCATAAAAGTACATCTGACAGTTAGAAACGTCAGACAGAAATTTAAGTTAAAAGGTCTAAAAATACTTAAAGTATACGATGATTAATTACCTTACAATATAAGAACTCTTCTAAATTATTATGACAGACATTTTTTACAATTAAAATTATGGCTTTGCAATTTTTGACATTTGTTTAGTTTATATTTCTTGTTTTTGCTGTTCATACTATTAGAACATAATTTGTAAGACTTTATTTAATTTTCTTACTCTGTCAATTCTAATCCAACAATTCACAGAAATCTTGTTTTTCTCTGACAGACCTGACAAAATTGATCTACAAATTGCTATAATATTATTCATGTTATATCGAAAAAAGATTTGAAGACAGCAATTTGACAGCTCAACACAATTTTACAATAATTGTCACCACTAAAGTATTTTGGATTCATTTCAACTGTCAATAAAAGACATTTGTAGCTTCTTTCGATAGGAATATTGTATTTCCTTCACTTTCAATTAAATTGTTTTTGAGAAATATTCGAATTCTTCACACATTGTGTGTTTGAGGTTATGGAGAAATTTTGCATCTCTTACTCTTTCAATGTGACACATGCATGTTTGTGTTTTTACTTATACATTTATAATAGTTTAAATTCTTTGACACTTCCAACTAAATACAAAATACAAACAAATCGAAATTGTTCGAGTGGTATATTGAAACTATCACAAAACACAAATAAACAAAATCCGAATTTGTGTGTTTTCCATCGTCACTTTCATTTCACTAAGCATTTCCAATTTCAAATTCAATCCAAGAAAATCTATATGTATGTAGGACTGTAGGTATTCTTTATAGCCTTGAGTTCTCTTTTCTTCTTCTTCTTTACGAAGATGTATAGGTGAACAACTCAGGGTTGCCACATCATGAACTAATACAAATGTATTTCTAACATATCAATGGGGATTCATTGGGTATTGGGCTGTCATACTAAACTTCTTGTTGTCAATATTGAAAAAATAGCTCAATTTCTTAAAAAAATAGCCCAATATGGCAAGCTTTGTATGTTTGTCGAGAAAATAAAAAAATATCACACAAGTCTATTCATGGGCTGCTTATAGACCAATTATTTTGGGACTGCCATACTAATGTTTTTATTGCAAATTTAAAAAAAAAATAGCCCACATTCCAATAGAAATGTCAATCTAGCAGGTCTTCTTGTATTTTGTTGGAGAGAATGCTAAATGACAGTCTAAACTAGATTTGAGCTACATACCTATGTAGCGCAATTATTATGGGACTGTCATAAAAATTTGTTGAACTGTCATACTAAAGCTTGTATTGCAAATTCCAATTAGAATGTCAATCTAGCGTGTATTCTTGTATTCTGTTAGATTGATTGCAAAATATCCAAAACAAAACTAGGTTCAAGCTACTTATGTAGCCCAAATGAGACTGTTATACAGTTTTAATGATGTTCGAATTTCATTCCACAGGTTTCTCTCAAAACCCACCTCTGTCTATCAACTCCTACTCTACATCCCCGTGGTGAACATAGGGTACCTAGTACCTCAACTGGAGATTGGGTTCCAACCCCAGTGGAAAGTTGTTGGGGGCAGCAAACGAGAGAGGGGGTGAGAGGTGTTTCCACTAAGGCACCTCTTCTTATCCAGACGGCAGCGGAGGAATTCTCGAGATGGAATCAACGGTGGCGTCTACAGTTCCAGTAAGTTTGAACTACTAAGTGAACGCCTTATAGGGCTTCTTTGACTTATTCGGAGCCCAGCCCTATAAGGAGCGGTTTTATCCGGCTCCATATTCTTGGAGTTATACTTAGGAGCTGGCTCTCCAGGTTGGGGGTTGTGCCGTCGGGGTGACTTTCTGGAAATGTAAAAGCTTCACAGTTGCGAAGCACCAACAAGCCTCGGATACGGACGGATTTACTGTTGACAACCAACGCAAACGAATTAAGGACAACGAACTTCGGCCGAAGAATAAGCGGAGGCTCTCGACCGCTATAAAGCAGACATCACCGTCATCCCGGAAATACGATGGGATGGGCCGAGCAAAAAGAGGGTGAAAAACTGCCATATTTACTATTGTGATTGCTACCACGAAAACCAACAGCACTTATTTGGATGCGGCTTCGTCATTGGAGCCAGACTTAGGCAAGAAGTCTTGAGCTACAGGTGCATCAATGAGCGTCGCATAACCATACGCATTAAGGCTGAATTCGGCAACATTAGCCTGATATGCGCGCACGCCCCCACAGAAGAGAAAGACGACAACACCAAAGATATATTCTTCGAGCTCTAAGACAAAACATATGAGCAGTGTCCTAGCTACGATATTAAAATTGTCCTGGGCGATTTTAATGCCAAGCCAAAAAGGGAAGACATCTTTGGTGGAATAATGAGGAAAAACAGTCTGCACGACAACACTTCCGACAACGGATTCAGGCTCATAGATTTTGCTGTGGGGCGAAACGTCATGGTAGCCAGTACGCGTTTCTACACCTCAACATCCACAAAGGAACTTGGACTTCTCCAGATCAATCTAACGTCAACCATATTGACCATATTGCGATCGACGCCAGACACGCTTCCAGCATCACGGATGTAAGAACTTTCCAAGGAGCTAACATCGACTCGGACCACTACCTCGTTGTATCCAAGGTAGCCCTTCGGATTTCCAGACCCAAGGCAAAACAGGGAGGTGCTGGGAGAAGGTAAAACGTCGAACGGCTACAATCGCTAAAAATCGCCAAATCCTTTTCCGACTGAGTTATAAGTAATCTCTGTCGAAGTTATCAGCCGCCAACACAATGTATCGAAAACCAGTGGCAACATTGTAAAGATGCAATCAGAGAAGCTTCCTCTGATGTGCTGGGTTTCAAACAGCCACCAACAAGGAACCCCTGGTTTGATGAGGAATGTCGGCAGGCAAATGCAGCCAAACAAGGGGCACGCAAAGTGGCGCTGCATAAAAGGACGAGAGCTGCTCGTAAGCTCTATGAGCAGAAGAGGCGAGAGGAACACCGACTTCTCAGAAGGAAAATGAGAGGGCATGAGAAGCGTGCGGTCGAAGATGTTGAGATGTTTAAAAAAAAAAATAAAGTTCGAAAGTTTTATGAACAGGTGAAATGAAATTCACAGGTACATAAACCTAGAACCGAAGGCTGCAAAGACGAAAGTGGAAACATCATAGTGGAACCGCAGTCAATGCTGAGGATATGGAAGGACCACTTCTGCAGACTGTATAACGGCAACGACGAACCTGAATGCTGAGCTCTTTAAAGCAGCTGGAGATAAGTTGGTTAGGAGCATGCACCAGCTTATCTGTAAGATATGGTCGGAATAAAGCATGCCCGATGAACGAAACCTCAGTATTGTTTGCCGGATTCTGAAAAAAAATCAGAACCTCTAAACTGCACCAACTATAGAGGAATCAGTCTACTTGACATCGTAATATGTGAATATCTTAAGCCCATTGTCAACAACCTGATAGGTCCTTATCAGTGTGGTTTAAGACCAGGAAAGTCCACAGTCGATCAAATATTCAAATTACGGCAGTTCCGAAAAAAGCAAAGAACACCAAATCTACACCCACCATCTTTTCATAGATTTGAAGACCGCATATGACAGCATCTACAGGGACGAGCTGTATAGAGCCATGTCTAGTTTTGACATCCCTTCCAAACTCGTCCGTTTGTCCAGGATAACCATGGAGAATTCACGCTGCTCCATAAAGGTTGGAAACAACTTACAAGAACCTTTCGATGTCAAAAAAGGTTTCAGATAAGGAGATGCGCTGTCATGCGATTTTTTTAACATCGTACTTGATAGAATAGTGCAGACCTCACACGTCAACACTAGAGGCACTATCTCTCAAAAGTCTGTCCAATTGCTGGCATATGCTGATCACATTGACACAATCGGGAGAACTCAGCGTGATGTCAATGGGGCTTTTGTGAGTATTGAGGCAGAGGCGACAAAAATGAGCAAAACAACTTTGAGGTAGTCAAGGACGTCGTCAAGGGACCAAAGTGTTGCTATATAAGACCCTTATCATCCCCGTCCTGCTATACGGTGCAAAAGCATGGACTATGACAAAAGCGGATGAAAGCACCTTGGATCGCTTGAAGGGAAAAGTTCTTCGTGTGATCTACGGTCCCGTATGCATCGAAGGGGAGAGGAGGAGAAGATGGAATGACGAGCTCTACGGGCTATACAGCAACGTTGACTTAGCCGGAAGAGTAAAAGTCCAACGACTAAGATGGCTGGGTCACGTAGAGCGTATTGAAACCAATGCTCCGGCCTGGATAGTCTTCGAATCCACACCCACAGGACAGCGCAGTATAATAAGACCGCGGATAAGGTGGCGCGCACAAGTGAAAGTTGACTTCACCCAACTTGGAGCGCGAAACTGGAGGCATCTAGCTGGAGAAGTTTGTTGGGTGAGGCCCTAGCTCACACAGGACTGTAGCACCACCTTAAGTAAGCAAGTAAGTATAGGGTTTTAATGGAAGACATATTATACTTCATTCTTGCGAACTAAAATATCTCCCTGGATTTGTTTAGGGCTAAATATAGCCCAATTGCTTTTAGGCTGTTAGAATTTTGAAAAATATAGTCCAATAGAGTAAGCCAACAGACTAAATTTGGGGTACTTATATCCCAATTATACTTAGACTGTCATATTAACATTTGTTTTTTATTGTACAAAAGCATAACATAATTTCCAATCAAAATCACAATCTTTCAGGTCTAGTTGTATTATGTTGGAGGAATTACAAGTATTGGTGAAGATCAGTTTAAATGTACTTATTTGCCTTATTGTTATGGTACTGTTATACGAATTTATTTGTTGGACACATTTTTAAAGTGACCAGTCTTTAATGAAAAACCTTTTATACTTTACTTGTGCGAAGAAAAATATCTCTCAGGTTTGTATTTTAGCTGAATATAGCTCAATTATTATTTTTCTGTCATACTTAGTTCCTTGTAGGCGATATTTAAAAAATTGCTCAGTTTCTAAAATAATTAGCCCAATTTGGCAAGTATTGTTGTTTTTTTTTTTTTTTGAAGAAAATAAAATATGTTGGGCTGTAATAACAATTTTGTTTTTTGTTGTCAACTTTAGTAAGAATAGCTTAGTTTTTGATAAATAGCCCAATATGGCAAGCCTGGTACAATTTCTTAAAATCAGAAAACACAATACTGCACCGATGCCGATGCCATTGCTGTGATAAATGTTTATTTTTCTTGGAAGCACACACTACATTATTATTGCCGTATGCTGTATTGTTTTCGTTTATTGTGTTTCTAGATGATGAAAATTGCTGGTTCCAGCTTGAAATGCAAAAGGAAGACATATTCTGCTTATGGCAGTTTACTTAATAAAAAGCACATTCAGGCGCTTATGCCTAGTTTTTGGTTTAGTTGTTGGGAGGACGGACAACGGACGGGAGTCTGTTTTTGATAGTTTATTTTCTCAATGAAAAGTAAAAATCGATTTCTCTATGAGTGTAACGATGACGATGATGATGATGAAAAACTGATGGACAGGACCAGCACCCGGTGGTGGTACTCAGCACCACCGGACGTTACGAAATTATCTATGAAAACATAATTTCCGCCATCATCAAACACCAGTCCATCATCCATATCCAGGGAACAGTAAATAGGGTCGAAATAAGGGTGGGAGTGTATACCAACTTCCAGAGGATCTTTCTCGAACTACAACTGCACACAGAAAGATAGTGAGCCGTCAGCATGTCAAATAGAATTTTGTTCTCATGTCAACGTAGCAGAAGTATGAAGCTAATTAAGCGCGTGTCTTCATTCATTATAAACCACTCTCTGCCATGCATTCCGTTTTCCTGCTACACACGAGACTTATGGTCCAGATCCATTTGTTTAGCATAATGGAAACCTATGTATCCTTAAACCGTGTATAGGATAGGAGCCCAACTCCTGTGTGGGTTCCTTCGTTTCGTGGAGCTTTGCCAGTAAATTGGTCACAATGTGCTTCTATTTATATTCCAACAAAAGTGAACAAAACGAGCAGAAGCACCCAAAAATGCTACTGAAGCACTGAAGCATTGAAGCACCGACGAACACCGCCGCCCGCCCCCCTCTCCCCATCAGAGTGTCAGGGCCGTACAGAGCTTAGAATAGAATAGTCCTGGGAAGAGCCGTATAAGCGGTGCTGGCTTGTTTATGGCTTTTATGTGTGAGAAAGCATTTTTCGTAACTACAACTTGGGCCAGGGCTTGGGGTTGATAGGGCGAACGACGAGGACGACGACGAAGGTGGATGATGATGATGTCGGGTGGGTGCACAAGTTGGACAGGACAGACACTCATATAAGCAAAGCCCCCTAAAGGCGTTTTCATTTTGTGTTGTAGTCCTTCTTTTTTCGTGTGCATTAAAAAAGGCTCAACGAACGACGACGAGCAGAAGGTTTATGATGTGAGAGGAGCATATTGTTTTTTTTTTAGCGGGGGGGGGGGGATTGTTGCTTTTAAGGCTACAACGAGTGGTACTTTATTTGTTTTCTGTAAATGGGAAACATACAAAAGTCGGTCGGGAATATGTCTGAGCAAGTTTACCCAAAATGAAGTCATCCGTATTAATTTTTAGGCTTGTTCATTTAGTACCGTTTTTGTTTCTATAGAAATATCAGAGCCGTAGTTGAGTTCATTGACATTTTAACATTTTATTTTCTCATGTATAAGAAGTGAAAGTCAAACAAAATAATTGTCATCGAAATTAATGAGAATATGTCAAAGAATGATAAGTCAAAGTCAAAGCTCAAAGAAAATGGTACACAATTTACACACAACATTTACGTATGTATGGACGTAAAACTAAGCTTTTATATACCTATACATACATATTTATATGATAATTTATTACAGTCATGATGTTTTAATGAGAGGAAGAAGTGATTTCAAAGGAGGAAGTGACAAGGACCAAAAGCAAAAGACAAATGTCAAAGATTATGATTGCACTTAAGTTGAGACATCAGAAAGAAGGTGATATCCCAAAGATGGCGCCCAACAAGAAACTTAGGAGGAAATGAGATGGAAATTGATTTAAAAAGATACTAGGTAGGTTATATTATTATAGATAGGTATACGTTTGTATCTAGTTGAGAGTGCCCTAGATCGAAAAGCAATGGACTTCAAACGTCGGTGTAGTTTTCATCTTTTAGAAGTCAGGTGGAAATAATGTTTCTTATTCCAGTTTTGGAAAACTTACTCTTTGTGAGATGAAAACAAAGAATAATGTTTAAGTAGTGAACTAGAGATTTTACTTCAATATTATATAAATTTATTTTAAGATACACTTACTGTGCTCTTTGGAATTTGCATAGTGACAACGAGTCACTTCAGATTTCTGAGAAATTCGAAGTTGCCTTAATTAAAAATTGAGCGAACATATTCTTACTCCTAAAAAATCTTAAGCAAATTTTAAGAAGTTATGTATCACAGTAAACATCGATTTTGGTTAGCATTTTTTGTTTTTGTTCTTTGAGTATTCGGAACAAGATACAAATTCATCGGTAAGTAGCTGCTAACAACGTCTTCTCCCTGGTTCTGAAATTGAAAAGAAATGAGTTTCCTGAATTTAACGTGGGCGTTGCTAGCGTCATATTCATACTTTATGTGTAGATACTTATCTTATGGCTCCGCGACATTCCAGGGCCTGCCTGAAGCTCTATGCAAAGACTTCAGATGAACAACAGCGAGTCTACCAACTGATCTTTTCACCAGTAAGGTTCCATCCATCCATCGACAGACGTCGAACAATTACATCCTGACCAGGGAAAACTCTTGTTACTCTATCGAGCCTCCATGCGGATCGAATCTCTCCTGGTTCAATAACAAGAAGAATGCTTCTAACATCTGTACTGACTTCGTGTTTTTGTACCGTTTTGATCGCCTTGTAATCGCAAAAAGGTACTGTGTATACCAGTGGCTTGTTAACTCTCTCTTTAGGTCTAAAAAAAATAAATTGGGTGGCGCGACAGTCCGTTGAGAACCAAGGCCTAGTGACTTACAACTCTCAACCATTCCTGTGTGCGAGTAATGTTGTCAGGAATGGAGGGGACCTACAGTTTATATGCCGACTCCGAACGGCTAATTTTGAGAAAGCACTTTTTTATGACAATAGTTACTCTTGGAGAATTTGTCAATTCCTCGCAAGAGGCAGTACCCGTGAAAAGACTTTAGATGGCATAGGCAGGGATCGAACCCAAGACCTCTAGCATGACAGTCCAACGCATTAACCATCATGCCACGGGTACCACCCTCTCTTTAGGTCTGCTCGATTGATTATTTTCAGAAAACATTCCAGTCGCCTACAACATTTCATCTTAGCTGGAACAAATTTTTCCAGTATACAGTTTTGCCAATATTTGACAGCTAGTTTGCAATTTCTGTCAAAATATCTTCTTTTCATCAGTTACTTAAGACAGAAAAATCAAAATGACGAGTAACAGCGTACAGCAGCAAATGATGAAACTTTATTATAACGATAAGTGTCCTGTAGAAGCTACGATGAGGGGTTGCGCACTCTTAATGGTCGTCGTTTCAAATCGACTATTCAACGTTTGGTTGCTAATACGAGTCCATCGGCTCAGTGAACAATACGCCAATAAAACGTTCGTGAAAGTGTGTAACAAAATGCAAGGCATTCAATTTCCTGTCACCTGCAAGGACTTGACCTTTTAAAGACCTTAGAAGTATTTTTGCACCTATGCAAAAGCAAACCGGCTCCGGAGCTGAAACCAAATAGACAATACGCAGCATTGTTTGTCCGCTGTTGGTTTTGGGAGCAGTTTGACGTTTATCCAATTTTTGATGGATGAAAGCTTACATGAATGAGCAAAATTGACAGATTTGGGACGACTTCAATCCACGCGAAATCCACGAGGTGCCAATACATCCAAATTAAATTACTGTTTGGTATGGATTTTGGGCTGTAGGCTTTATCGTCAGCATTTCTTCGAAAACGACGTTGATCACTGCATCATCATCAACGGCGATCTCTATAAGTGGATAATCACCAACTTCATGTGGCCTGAGTTGGATGATATGAACACCGAAGACACATGGATGGCACTACGTGCTACACAGCTCATGTCACAATCAATATTCTGCGCTAGCGGTTTTATGGAAAGGTTACCTCGTGACGTCAATTGGCAACTATGATTATGTGATTCGACCCTTTCAAAATTTGTATTTTGCGGCTTTCTAAAGTCGCTCTACATGCCCCTACCATTTTAATCTTTGTAAAGGCTGCTTGTTGGCTAGATCGTGGGCTTCATTGCCATTAAACGGCTACAGTATTTTCCACCTTATCATTGCAGGCTCCAGAGCGGCTAGTAAATCTTGTTGTTTTCCTCTTGACTAGTCCAAAAAAACTTCGCAACTATGTCCCTCAAAGGCATTCTTGGATTTTCTTGACTTCATACTGTTCATGGCCTTTTTCTTTCTTCTAAGCAAGAGCTTCTCATCTCTTCTTTTATTGACAAAGAGCTGGTGGGACATCCGTGTCCTCCTTTGTTGTCACAATCTGTATATCTCCGTTTTGGCTTTGCTTCCCTGAGGACATTTGCAGTCAAACCAGGGGTTCTTAGAGGACGGCTGTGAGAACTCTTGCACTAAGTAACAAACAACCGCGCCGCAAGGGGTAAGATTTTGAAAGTCATCGACGTTTCTGTCAATATAGTTCTTTCGCTTTGCTAATTATGGTTGTTAAATTTTCGTCAATAAGAACACGCTAGATAAGTTTTACCTTTTATTCCGTAAGATGATCAAAATCGTTAAGTAATACAATAAAATGTTAGCTGCAACTTTTCCATCACCAATATCTGAAAATTGTTTTAAAAGCACGCCTGCACTTTTTTCTTGTTGTAAAAGTACAACCACATTCGTTGTCAAGCTAAGTGGCCTTACACAAATTAGATTATCTTAAACATCGGCTGCAGTAGATCATAGAATAACTGGAAGAGTCTGACAAAAATTACTAAAAATTTGTTGGTTATCACGAAGAACTTTCAAAGTTTTATCTTGTGCCTTTAGTGATCTCTTGTATTCCATTCCTACATTCTAGTAAATTTTTTTGTATTGCACTATTTTTAGCGATATTTAACTTATTTAACGGTTATTTCAATCTAGAATGTGCTGCTTCCAACAAAGTTGCTGCTATTCTAGATAAAGCCAATGCTAGGGCAATGTCATGCTTTTATCTGATCCCCACCAAAAGTGGTGATATTACAAAAAAAATATGTGTATAGCTCCTCCGGAAGCGTCAAAGACATAAATTCCACCAGTTCCATAACGTACAGCTTCTATTAAAGCGTCGTAAGGAATCTACTGTTCTTCATTTTATTTCGGGACATCCGTGCAAACACATTCTTAAGGAATCGTAAAAGTTGATACGTCTCACGATAAGTTGCACAAAAAATGTCTATTAACGCTTTTTAGTTGAAGAAAGAACATCACTGTACGTCCGTACGTTACCAAAAGAGATATCGACTTCAAATAAATTTTGTTATACAGATAATAACGCAAAAAGATGCAAAAAGGGCTTTTCAAAAAATTGAGTGGGTGGTTTATTTACCAAAGCAGTTGGAAAAAACCCAAGAACACCAAATCGACACCCACCATCTTTTCATCGATTCCAAGGCCGCATATGAGAGCATCTAGAGGGACGTGCTGTATAGAGCCATTTCTAGTTTTGGCATCCCTGCAAAACTCGTCTGCTTGTGCAGACGATGGAGAATTCACGCTGATCTATAAAGGTTGGAAACAACTTAACAGAACCTTTCGATGTCAAAAAAGGTTTTAGACAAGGTGATGCGCTGTCATGTGATTTTTTTAACCTCGTGCTTGAAAAAATAGTGCAGAGCTCCCTCATCACCATCATCAACACTAGAGCCACTGTTTTTCAAATGTCTGTCCAATTAAGATCATATGCTGATGACATTGACATAATCGCAAGAACTCAGCGTGATGTCAATGGGACTTTTGTGAGTAATGAGGCAGAGGCGGCAAAAATGGGTTTAACGGTTAATGAGGGCAAAACAAAGTATATGCTGTCGTCAAGAAAGGTCAAAAGTAGTCGAGGACTTTGTTTACCTAGGTTCCGCTGTAAACGCAGAAAACAACACCAGCGCTTAAATGAAACGCAGAATAACTTTTGCTAACCGCTGTTTCTTTGGGCTAAGAAAGCAGTTGAGTGGTAAACTCCTCTCTCGAGGGACCAAAGTGTTGCTATATATGACCCTTAATATCCCCGGTCTGCTATACGGTGCAGAAGCATGGACCATGAGAAAAGCGGATGAAAGCACCTTGGGTCGCTTCGAGAAAAAAGTTCTTCGTGTGATCTACGGTCCCGTATGCATCGAAGGGGAGTGGAGGAGAAGATGGAACGACGAACTGTACGGGCTGTACAGCGACGTAGACTTAGCCAGAAGAGTAAAAGTCCAACGACTAAGATGGCTGGGTCACGTAGAGCGCATGGAAAACAATGCTCCGGCCCGGAAAGTCTTCGAATCCGCACCCACAGGACAGCGCAGAAGATGAAGACCGCGGATCAGGCGGCGCGCACAAGTGGAAGGTGACTTCACCTTCCGAGCTAGATGGTTTATTGGGTGAGGCCCTAGTTCACACAGGACTGTAGCGCCACCTTAAGTAAGTAAGTAGATCCGAAATAAAATATATATCGCTCTGGTTACTGAAACCTGGCTAAAACATAACGATTCTTTTTCTCATCCTAACTATCTATGCTATCGGCTAAATAGGCAAAGTGACAGAGGTGGCGGAGTAGAAGTTGTTGTAAAAAAAGAAATTTAAAGTTTTTACCTTCGATGGAAACAAAAGTTATTGAACCGTTAGGGGTTGAAGTTATTATCGGTAATAATCAACCATTTAAGATTGTATGTGCTTATTTTCCAGATCGCACAAAATATCATCTAAGAAATGATTTTATAAAATTAACTCGTCTATCAGTTCGATTTATTGTGGGTGGCGACTTTGATTGTCGTCACCAGTCTTGGGGTTGCCTCCGCTCAAATATGTGGGGAAATATTGTACATGAATTACATTCAAACTATCCCTTTTCATTGTCGTATCCTTCTGATCCTACATATGTCCCTAAAAAGGAAAGTACCAATCATTCTGTTCTTGATTTCTTTCTAACAAACCCTTTCAATTTTATATCCCAACCTCAAGTTATAAATGATTTGTCGTCTGATCATCTGCCAGTAACTTTATAAAGCTATGAATAAATCAACTTTTAAAAACACTGTCAAAATAAAATTAAATACTTTAATTGGTCCAACACTTTCAGAAATACAACTAACTTCCGATATTGATTCTATGATCTCTATTTTTACAAATGTCATCAAAGAAAGCGTTGAAGTCGCTGTACCCCGTCTTCCCTCTTTCGCAGTTGAATCCAAATTACCAACATATATTCATGATACTATTTCGAAGCGGAACAAAGCCCGTAGAAATTGGTTGCGCTATAGATTTCCAATCTACAAACTTGAACTACGGTATCTTAACTAGCTTATAGATTTCTTCATTGAAAAACACAGGAATTCAAAATGAAGCAAACTGCTTCAAGGTATGGACAAATGTTCTTAACCATTTTGGAATGTCACGAGGGTAGTTAAAAATAAGCGAACACCTATTCCGGTTATCAAACAAAATGATGTTAAATACATAACATGTAGTGAAAAGGCAGAAGTCTTTTCTGGTCAATTTGCTTCCAATTTTAGAATTTCTTCAAACCTTAGTAACCCAGTCACATCTAATTAAGTTGAAACTTCAATAAATTTCCTTAATTCGCCTTATAACAACTTATTACGGCAGGGGTCCCAAGGATTGGTTCTTGCTCCTATTTTATATAATATATGCTTGGCAGACTTTCCTAATTTGCACAACTGTTGTTCGTCAAATTTTGCTGATGATACCGCTATATACAGCTCGAATGAACTTCCTCTTGATATATGTTCGAATCTTGAACAAGGCCTTCACACTCTTAGTTCATATTTCCATAAATGGAAAATTAAAATAAACGAATCAAAAACGCAATCTATGTTCTTAACACGTAGAAGACATCCTAGATTTCTACCTAATAATCCGCTTCATTTAAGCGGTTATAGTATCCCTTGGGCAGATAATGTTAAGTAGCTTGGCATCTTACTTACTTACTTAAGGTGGCGCTACAGTCCGGGGTGGACCTGGGCCTCAACCAACAAGCGTCTCCAGCCAGCTCGGTCCCTAGCTAGCTGTCTTCAGTTTCGCACGCCAAGTTGGTTGAGGTCCTCTCCCACCTGGGTGCGCCACCTGAGTCGCGGTCTTCCTCTACTGCGCCGCCCGTCCCTCGGGATTGGATTCGAAGACTTTCCGGGCTGGAGCGTAGATGTCCATTCGCTCTACATCACCTAGCCATCTAAGCAGTTGGACTTTGATTCTGCTAACTAGGTCAGTGTCGCTGTACAGCCCGTACAGCTCGTCGTTATATCTTCTCCTCCATTCTCCATCTATGCGTACGGGACCAAAAATCGCCCGAAGAATTTTTCTCTCGAAACATCCTAAGACGCTCTCATCTTTCTTTGACAGGGTCCAGGCCTCAGCGCCATAAATGAGAACCGGGATGATGAGTGTCTTATAGATGGTGATTTTACATGCTCGAGAGAGGACTTTACTTCTCAATTGCCTTCTAAGTCCAAAGAAGCAGCGATTTGCAAGAGTTATTCTTCGTTTGATTTCAGCGCTGGTGTCGTTGTCTGCATTAATAGCGGTGCCTAGGTAGACAAAGTCCTTAACTACCTCTAAGTTAAAGCTGTCCATGATGACGTTTTGTCCAAGACGTCGTCGTTCAGTGTCTTTTTTTGATGACAGCATATACTTGGTCTTGCCCTCATTGACCACTAAACCCATCTTCTTCGCTTCCGTCGCAATGCTCAAACACGCTCCACTGACATCACGCTTTGATCTTCCAATTATGTCAATATCATCTGCGTAACCGAGTAATTGGATGGATCTTTGGAAGATTGTGCCTCTAGTGTTGACGGTTGAGTTTTGCACAATTCTTTCCAGAACGATGTTGAAGAAGTCACATGACAGTGCATCGCCTTGTCTAAAACCTTTTTTGACATCAAATGCATCGGTAAGATCTTATCTAACCTTGATAGAGCAGCGTGCATTCTGCATAAACGGATAAGTTTGACAGGGATGCCAAACCTCCACATAGAGCTCTTCCCTATGGATGCTGTCATACGCGGCTTTGAAAGCTCATAGGTTTTTTCCAAGATCTGCCGTATTGTAAATATTTGGTCGATAGTGGACTTTCCCGGTCTGAAGCCACACTGATAAGGACCAATCAGGTTGTTGACGAATGGCTTCAGACGTTCACATAACACGGCAGAGAGGATCTTATACGCAATGTTAAGGATACTGATGCCTCTGTAGTTGGCGCAGTTTAGAGGGTCTCCTTTCTTATGTATCGGGCACACTGTGCTGAGATTCTACTCATCGGACATGCTTTCTTCCGACCATATTTTGCATATGAGTTGGTGCATGCTCCGTACCAAGTCATCGACTGCTGCTTTGAATAGTTCGGCAGCGATACCGTCAGCTCCAGGAGCTTTGTTTGACTTAAGTTTAGATATAGCTATCTTCACTTCGTCAAGGTCGGGTAGGCGGAATTGTTGATCTGCGTCGCCGAGGTTGAGTGGTTTTATCTCCCTTACAGCGGAATTCGGTTCGTCATCGCCGTTTTATAATTTGGAGAAGTGATCTTTCCATATTCTCAGCATCGACTGTGGTTCTACTACGATGTTCCCTTGATCGTCTTTACAGGCTTCGGTTCGTGGCTGGTACTCTTGGGAGGTTTTTTTACCTTTTGGTAAAATTTACGAACCTCATTCCTGTTGTGACATCCCTCTATCTCCTCGATCGCGCGCTTCTCATGCTCTCTTTTTTTCCGTCTAAGAAGCCGGTGTTCCTCTCTCCTCTTCTGCTCGTAGAGCTCGCGAGCAGCTCTCGTCCTTGTGTGCAGCGCAGTTTTGTATACCCCTTGTTTCGCTGCGTGAGCAGGGGTTTCGCTGTGGTGGCCGTGTGAAACCTAGCACTTCAGAGGCGGCATCTCTGATGGCTGCAAGGCAATGTTGACACTGGTTTTCAATGCTTAATGCAGGAAGCATAGGACTCCTTAGGAGGTTATTAGCGACTCGATCGGAAAAGGACATGGCAGTCTCTTGCAACTGTAGCCGTCTAACGTCGAATCTTCTCACAGTACTTCCTTGTTTTGGCTTGGATCGGGATATCCGTAGCCGTACCTTGGCTATAACGAGGTAGTGGTCCGAGTCAATGTTGGGCTTTTGGAATGTTCGGATATCCTGGATACTGGAGAAGTGTCGTGCGTCGATCGCAATGTGGTCAATCTGGTTGACGGTTGATTGATCAGGAGATTTCCATGTCCCCTTGTGGATATTAAGATGCGTGAACTGCGTACTAGCTACCAGAACGTCTCGCCCCGCAGCGAAATCGACCAGCCTGAATCCGTTGTCGGAGGTAGTGTCATGCAGGCTGTATCTCCTGATTATGCCACCAAAGATGTCTTCTCTTCCTAGCTTGGCATTAAAATCTCCTAAGACAATTTTAATGTCATAGACAGGGCACTGCTCATATGTCTTGTCCAAGAGCTCGAAGAATATGTCTTTGGTGTCTTCATCTTTCTCCTCTGTTGGGGCATGCGCGCATATTATGCTTATATTGAGGAATTTAGCCTTGATGCGGATTGTCGTGATGCGCTCGCTCACATTGTTGAAACTCAAGACTTTTTGCCTGAGTCTAGTTCCAACAACAAATCAACACCCAAATAGACGCTGTCTTTGTTCTCGGTAGCAGTCACCGTAGTAGATATCGCAGTCTTTTAGTTTGCGTTTGCCCGGTCCATCCCATCGCACTTCTTGGATGGCTGTAATATCTGCCTTGCAGCATTTTAGGGCTTCCGCTAATTGTTCGGCTGCACGTGGTCTGTTAAGGGACCTAACATTCCACGTACATATCCGAAGTTCGTTGTCCTTATTTCGTTTGCGTGGGTTGTCAACAGTGAATCCGTCCGTTTCCGAGGCTTGTTGTTGCTTCGAAACTATGATGTTTTTACGTGGCCAGGAAGTCACCCCGACGGCACAACCCCCAACCTGGAGGGCCAGATCCTAAGTATAACTCCAAGGAAGGGGAGCTGGATGAACCGCTCCTTATAGGCCTGGGCTCCGAATATGTCGAAGAAGCCCTAAAAGGTGTTCACTAAGTAGTTCAACCTTACTGGAACTGTAGACGCCACCGTTGATTCTATCTCGAGAATTCGTCCGCTGCCGCCTGGATAAGGAGAGGTGCCTTAGTGGAAACACCTCTCTCCCCCCCCTCTCTCGTTTGCTGCCCCCAACAACTTTCCACTATGGTTGGAACCCAATCTCCAGTTGAGGTACTAGGCACCCGATGTTCACCGCGGGGAGGTGAGAGTAGGAGTTGATAGACAGAGGTGGGTTTTGAGAAAAACCTGTGGACGCTTGTGTCCTCTTGAATGCACATGTCTACCATTTGAACATCACCTTAGATAAAACCCTCACTTATAACAATCACATAGGTAGAGTGTTAAACAATGTTGGAATTTTGATTAAAATCTTATACCCGTTTATAAACCGAAGGTCTACACTAAGCTTATAATGTATAAAGTAATATTTCAGGCCCTTATTATCTATGGTGCCCCGGTTTTGTATAAATGTGCGCGTACTCAAATTAAAAAATTACAAATTATGCAAAATAAAATTCTGAAAATTATTCTTGGCCTACCGTGCCATTTCTCCACCTCTGACTTACACGACATGTCGAACGTTGATTTTGTCTTAGATAAATTAAACTCCCCAGCAAGCAAGTTTTTTGATAGATGTTCATTTTCTGATAATCCTATTATAGGTGAGCTTTTGCCTGACTAGGTTGTAAGTATTGTATTTTATCTAATTTTAAGTATATTTAATTAAAAAAAATGGTTAATGGGTTTTCACATAAACTTAAGCTTTCCCAAATACACATGTTAAAAATTTATATGCTCCTATCAACCATAGTAAACATCAGCTTAAATGAAATTTTGAAATTAAAACCTCTTTTACTGAGAGACGTGGAAGTGAGCTTGTCTATACTAAAAAAGGTGAAAGCAACATTTTTTTAAAAGTTCTTAAGAGAAAATGACACGTTTTTAACTTAAATACAGATTTTAATGGACAAACTGTTCTAAATTCGAAGACTTCTGGTTAAAATGTTCAATATTAAACGGATAATAAATCACATTTAGCAAACTACAAGACAAAAAAAACGTTTAGCAGGCTTACCTATGAAAGATTTTATTTTATCCTTCTCATTTTGCCCAAGTTCTGGACATTCTTTTAAAAACATAAATTTAATCACTAGACAAAATTTTGTTGAAGAAGATCTTCGGCTTTTCCAAAACTCTATCTTAAATACGATAATCACTTATCAACTAAGCTGACTCTAAGAAAAAGGGACTTACAATAAACACTCTGATAATCATTCAAAACTTTAAAAGTTGATTGCACAAAAATTATCTCAAGCTGACAAAGTCCACTTAAACCACTGTGAAATCTTAATTTATGAAAAATGTCCCAAAGTTCAACACAACCTAAAACCAATTCTCTTTAACTTCTACTTTCTCATAATTCATAATCCCATTTAACATCTATAAGTATGCAATTATTTAAATACCTTGTCTAACAACAGTATAACGTTAAAAAAGAACAAATTGAAAACTGTTCGTTTGCTTGTTCTTTAATCCTTTACCAGAAAACAAAAGTTAATTAAAAAAACAAAACAAAAACTAATATTTTACCAAAGTTTAAGAAACTTTCCTCTCTCAAATTTTGTTGATGTACAATTCTATAAACAAAAACAACAACAACCCGAAATAAATAGAAATATTTTGGAGGTGTTAAATTTCGTAGAACCTTTTTCACTCTTATTTTATTTTCATCCTTTTAAAGTTATTAATATTTAAAAACAACTCACCATCACCCCAGTGAACTAAACATATATAATGTACCTCTATACCTACCTAACATGGCTGCTATATCCTTCCGACCTAATCTTTTAACCAAAAAATGACTGAAACACATCCTACCAGAGTTTGTATTCCTATTTGTATTTTCTTTTAGAAAGGCTAAAGCTTGATGCAAGCGCTGAGAAGGGATTGTTATTCATAGAAGCAAAAACCATAAAATGTATGATCCTTATTACCCTTTTTTGCAGCAAGCATACATATCTGTCTTGATATGTGAAAACCTAAAGTAAAAACACGAAATGAAACCAAACAAGCGCGGTAGAAAGTATACAAAAATGAAGATTGTAAATTTTAATTACACTCTAGGTTATAATGTTCTCGAGGTTTGTTGGGCTAAACCTTCCCCAAAACGGCTCCCACCTTAAACATTATTTCAGACACGTATTAAAAGCATAAATATTTCGACTCGCCGCCGACGAACGATGACTCCGCCATCCACGGACTTACTTTTGAAAAGTAAACAACAAAATAAGGATATTTCGCTGTTTCTCTGGGGAGCAACAAAAGTTTGGATAATTTAGTATTTTTTGTTTCTTTCAAAAATTAGATCATCTACTGTGAGCAGGTCCTTTGTAACGAATATAGGTAAGGTTTATAGCCCTAGGAGGGAAAACACATGTGTACAATTAGTGTGTGGGCCCTACGCCCTTCTCTCAACACTTTTTTTTTCTTCTTTTCAATATTTGTTGCTTTCAAAAAGAAAGCTTTTATAATTTGAGAGAAGGTAAACAAACGTAACAGGCACTTTAATTTTTCAAGGTAGAGTCCTTGCCCCTTAGGATATACCAGTAGAAACGAACAAAACAACAACAAAAAATCCATCAATATTCCTGTGAGTGATATAATGGAAATATGTAAACTTTCACTGTATGAGTGAGAGAACCATTTGTTGATAAACTACTCAAAAAAAGGACATAAACCCTTGCAGCAGAAATACTATTCTGAAACAGGAAGTCGTGACAAAAAAGTACCAAATTATCCTCGGACCAAGAGAATTGGCAACACTTACACATACTCTCTTTTAATCTCATCTAAAATCGAGAGAGAGAGAGAGAGGGAAGGAGAGAGAGAGCGCTGAGCTAAAAGAAGTTGTAAAAGAAAAAGAGAGCATAGATTGCAAGTGGGATAGCCTTGAAAGCTTTTCACAGGGACATACGAATACGATGACGATGACGGTAACGGTACTTTCCTAAACCATCGACAACAGTTTGTTGCTTAGCCTGACTCGTGACGGTACTTTATACGCACAAACCAAGCACATCCAAGCGAATTGTGTATATCTGTCTCTCTCTCTCTCGCACTCACTCGCTTAGCTCTCGTTCACTTGGTATAGCTCATTCTCCTCTTGAAGCCAGCCACCAGACAAAAGTCGTCTGGAATTTTTCAAAGGCCACCCAAACGTTTCATATTAAGGACCGAACGCATATAAAACCGTTATATATTCTAGACTATAGATAGAAGAATTCAAAATATTTAACTGTGAATAATTTTGGAGTCACACAAAAAGAACCCCAACCAAAGGACCTCACATTTATGAGGTCCTTCGAGAACAAAAAAACGCATAGGTAAAGACCAAAATCATAAACAAACATAAGCTAGTTGTGTGATTTTGTTAAAGGAATATCTTTCCCATACCAAAAAAGGGCTAAAAGGATAACAACATAACTATAGAGAAGGAGCTTCCTATATCTGCCCTTGTCCCGAGCTCGAGCTCAAGCCCTGTGCCCTGTGTCCTGTGCCCCGTGGCCATTCCTTGAAGAAGGATATTTTCTTCTTTGTTGTGTTCTTGTGCAGTGAAGACAAAGTGTTAACATTCCTTCTTGTACTTGCTCCAGATACCGCAGATAGTTTGGGACGTCGTATCGTACCGTATTTTTTTTTTGAATATCCTTTTTCCTTTTTGGTTGGCTCTTCTGTGTTCATTCGTCCTTAAGAAGATGACGGCATTTAAAATTGTTATATGAAAAAGTGTTCGGTACCCATTTCACTATGTTTTTGGCGTCGTCCTTGAGCGCGAGTGATAATATCTCGAATGTGTTCTATATTAAGTTAAGTGGAGTGATGTGAAACCAACAACAACAACAAGAAAAAAATTACAGTCAAAACCGACCAAGAGAAAAATTAATTTTGAAAGATAAGAAATAATGAAAATACACAACAAGAAAAAGTGAAATAAAATAAAAATAATATCCTGTTGAGCAATAAGAGTGTCCTTGACGCGCAAATTAATTACTTCTTGGATTAATTATCATCAGAATGAGCGGGTTGAATATTACAAATGGATTTCTATAAATGGTTTGTAGACAAACTTATTTTTTGAACCTCAATTTTGTTGTGTTAATTTAAATGTCAAGGACTGTAACATGCTATAGGTACCTTCTATACGCTGAGCCACGGTATGAAAAAGAAAATTATTCCTGATTAATGGATTTCAACACGAAGTTTTGTGTTTTTTTCTTCGTTGACGTTTCCTTTTTAATCAAGAAAATTATGAATAATATCTTTTTATTGTCTTGTACGTGCCAGATAAAAGGAGTTTTCATGGAATTGAATATTCATTTTAAGACTTTCAAGAGGCAACATTTGTTCTCCTTTTTTTTTTAAAACTTTTCTTTTTAAAATGAAAAAAGTTGCCTGTTATTGGTAATAATTTATGTTCGCTTTTAAAGATACTTTAAATGATTTATATAGATAGATAGATACAATATATGATGACGAACGGTACGGTGAGAGAAAAGTTTCTTTTTACACTCAACCTCTATTCCCCCTCCCTCTTGTTCCATTTCTTTGGATACTTACGAACATTTTCTATAATAAAGGATATTTTTAATTTTTTTTGCTGTGTCTACCAAACATTAATCATATTTATGCAAAATCATCTTTTTAAAATATGACAATCAATCATTTAGGAAAATGTCTTTTAATATAACTGTCATCTCTCTGTTGAATGTTGTTGTTGAATTAAGGGGTTATTTTGATGTTTATACCAATGAGGAAACATGTTTTTCTGATTTAAAATAGTTCTAAGAATGGCATTAGCCAATATGAATAAGGTTATAAGCGATTCTAAAAACTTTTGTGTTCCTTAATTGGGCGCCATTTTATTTAAATGGAGTTGTTTTTTAAGAATAGACACTATTTTATATGAATTTTTCTTATTTATACCAAAATAGTCAATAATAAGATATAAAAGACAACGCTTTAGATACACTTAAAGCTTTGAATGGTTTCCAATTGGGCGCCATTTTATTTTGTTTTCGATTTTGCTAGAATCCCATTTATATTGTTATTAGTTCCATTTTTTTGTATTATGGAATTTTCATAATATCGACATAGTATAGTTTTATGTGAACAACCCTTTTAGTGGCTTGTGGTAGAATTACTGGTACTCAGAGGTCTTCGATCGATTTTTGAACTATGAGATGCTATTTTGTATCTTACTTCCTCTGCCACCGAGACACAGTAAAATTCATCAAGATTATTTTTGAGAAATCTAAAACATAACTAACGTAATAAACAAATTTGTTTTTGAAGCAGCAGCAGTAATTGCAATAATTGACCAAATTTAAGCTTTTATTGAAAATTCTTAAGAAGAAAAGAATGAGTTTTTTAAAACCATTTTATTTTTAAGGACTACTTGTAAAACGCCAGCTTCACTGGACTTAATTTAATGGTCCAGTGAAATTATAAAACAAAAGGGGCTAACTTATTAATTAAAAAAAAAAATGGTAAGCAGAAAATAAGTTTATATCCTCAGGTTAATGTTTTAAACATTGTGTAAAAAGTCTCGTGAGTGTTTGCTTATTAATTTAATTTCAAAAAATTGCTGAGCAATGCGCACTTTCTGTCGTCTATCTCCGAAAAGGGTTGAGCATATGCAAAATCGATTGAGACAAACTTTTTAGTAAATTTTATGCTTGACAATTTTGGTAAATTCTATTCACAGAAACGGGTATAATCATGAAAAACGATTTTTGCGACTTATGGTAGTCCTTATCTTACACGAAATTTTATGTGACTTTTTGCAAAATGATTAGAGCACCAAAACGAAGTGAAACAGTTATTTTACGGGACTATAAATTAAAACTAAATGTGAGAGGAGAGCGGATTTAGATCAATGTGCCTAATGCTGGTCAACTGAGTTTACACTGTCTTTAATCCCATTAAAAACCATTTGTGAAAAATTAAAAAAAAACACGTTATCAGGACAAAACAGTCATTAATAATCACCTTAAAGAATGAATGTAGAATAGTAAACCGTATTATGAATAAGGTGCGGTGTAGTAAAGGTAATTTTTAGTAGCTTGACTATTAACAAAGATAAGCCAATTTGGTCATAATATTTCTAAAAAGAGCTCACAGATATAAGAGAATAGATTCAAAGTTTCAATGTTTTACAAAAGAAACTTCTGAAGTGGGATTTGGTTTTAATTTAACTTTTTTCAGTGTAATAAAGCCAACTGTTGAAAAGTGGCCTTCTTTTTTTTCAGTTTGGAATGAAATAATACCGAATTTCAAAATTCCTCTTTTTTGCTCTTTAAAAAAGTGGCGTTAATGAAAAATACCATTCAAATTCTTTTTTTTTCGGCATCCGAACATTTTCATTTTTGATTACTACAATTACATAATAGAAGTAATATAATAATAGGTGTAAATTCTAAATTTTCTTTCCATAAATGCCCTTCTCGAACCTTAACTACTACTTGAACAAAAATGAGCCGAATCGGATTGGTCGTTTTCGAGTTTTCCGTTTAGCAACACATTTGATATATTTAAGAATTCGCTACAAGCCAAAAACTCTTGGTAACAAGTTTAATCATTCTGATCTTTTTGTTTCATTATTAGCGTAAACCGTCACCTGCTAAATTGTGTTTATTATTTTCTATTGACAAAACTATGTTATACAATCGAAGGCAGATTCAAAAAACCTCTGTTAAAATTGAGACATGACATTCTCCTGTTAAAAATTAAAAAAAAGGAGAGGATGCAACTCACTCTTATCGATTCCCATTGGTACATCCGTTTTTTTTTTTTGTTAAACAAACAAATTGTCGTTTAAAGAACTTTACAAAGTGCATTACAAAATTAAAGTTTAAGTTGTTTTCTAATTAAATAAGTTCATATTTAATTAAACAAGTTTAAAGTCAACATCTTTTCTTAAGATATTTGAGACAAAGTCTAATGTTTTGTATTTCTTCGAAGAAGTTCGAAGCGAATATTTCTCCCGATTCTTGAGTACCCGTGGCATGATGGTTAGTACGTTGGACTGTTAAGGTTGACTGTAAGGTTGAGGTTATTAGAATTTCAAGATTTAGCGATATTGCGACGACTGAAAAGTGAAAATAAGTGTCCAGAAGTCGGAGACAATTCTGTTTATTCGAGGGATACGTGCAAGAATTGGCGCAAGATGGTCATCGTTGATCTTCACGGGCAGCCATTAGCGAGCAAAAGTGTTGTGAAATACGTCGGTATCTGGTTAGATCAGTATATATATTTCGACAGACATATAAATTCTGTGGAGCCTTCGCTCTGACGAAACGGCTGTTTCACAGCAGTCGGTTTGACCCCAAAGTAAAGGTAATTTGCTTCAATGGCCCTCATACGGCCGATGATCGTTTATGGTTGTCCTGTGTGGTTCAACGTTGCCCTTTCCCAGATGGAGAAGTTTCGGGTGTTCGACCGGCTTATATCAAACAGTCGAATCTTCTTACAAGCATTACTATTCCAACGAGGTCCTATACAATGGGGCTCGAATCAATAGAATTGACAATTTAGTGATAAAACTCGTTTGAGGTCACATTGCAAAAGCTATGTCATCGACCAATAATTAATTTTTGGGGGCATTCTATCCGAACGACGAGTATTTAGAGAGCGGCTTCATTCCACCAGAGGCATTCCTCTTTTTAGATAGATGCGGTCTGATACAGGATAGATTGCTAGTTCCGCTAATCTACCACGTCAAACGAAGAACCATGGATAGGTGACTCCTGTACAATCGGGACTCATGGCACAAGGCGGAGCAGAGCTCTTTCGGTTCAGTAGGGCTGTGTTCGAACGGGACCAAACTGATAGGGTGAAGCAGGAGAACCAGTTTTGGTGGCTTTAATCGGCACTTGATAGTGGATAGTTGAGATGGTTTGAAGTAGTTTATAGGTAGAATAGGTAATTTAAGTTAGCTTTAAGTTTTATTTAAGGACCGATTTTTAAGTAGTTTTTAAATACAAATAAAAAAGAATATTGATATTAATTTTTAAATTTTCTAATGAATACAAAAATAAATAAATTTAAATTGAAGTTAAAATAGATCTTAGGGCCGAAAGGCATTAGTATTAAGTAATATTGTTTAACTGGATTTAAATTGGATTTCAACAAGTTTTTGTACATATTTAAATGAAATCGAAACGTATATTTCTACTCATTCCTGAAAAATGGAATACGTTAAAAGGTATTCTAAAAGTTTGGGCCTAAGTTTTTTTTGTATTTTTCGTTTGCTCTTGAGCTTTTGATTTTGCGTGGCCATTATGAAGATACAAAGAGAATTAAGATTTAATCATGGAATAAAACAGTTAGAAGATGTAATATTTGCTTTAAGTAGCAAACATTGAAAAATGTACTCGTCTGGTCGTGTATTCTTGATCTTAAAGCAAGATTTAAAGTGTTTGATAGTAGGCAAACATCATGGATGGAAATGTTGTCTCAAATCATACAATTTTATTTATTTGACCTCTATATTACCTACATACCATTATTTCCCGCCTTTCCAAAAATTTGCTAAGAAATTTTACTTTGATTCTTAGGAATCTCAACTGAAAATATAAAACATCTTAAGCCGACTTAAGAGTTTTTACAGCCTAGCTTAAATTTCACTTCTATTAATATTTTAATGACGAACAATTTTAATCTTGTGGAGAAGGTAAAATATCTTAAGTTTGTGATGTGTTTTTTGCATTCAACGTAAGGTTTTGTTCGTCGTTCTGTCCAGTGTCTCACTGAAGATAACACGTACAACTTAAATACAGCAAAGATATTACAAGCTAAGAACGAATCCTTATTCAAACAACTCTTTTCACACAAAAATTATTGTAGGTATGTGTCTTTAATTTCAAAAAGTCCGGGTCTTAGGTTTATCCGGTTAATTTTCTATACTGGTTCGCACCTGGTTTAAATGGAAATATTATTTCTTTATTCTCAACTCATACTGTGGTGACTATGGAAATATTTGATCAGCAGATTCCAAAGCCATTTTCGAGTTCGCAAGCATTTCGCCCCTAGTGGCTTTAATAATCAGGCTACGACACTCTTGTCGTAGTCCGATTTGACAAATCGGACCAATTACAATATCTTCCTATATTAAGTAAAAAAACACGCTTTTACTACAAAGATGCTTTAAATGGTTTTGCATTGGGCGCCATTTTATTTCTGACTTTTTTTTCTATTTTATTACCGTGTTTAATTGTATTCTCTGCTTAAGCTATTAATATCAAACAATATTAAATAACAACCCTTTTAGTACCTCAAAGTAAAGGTCTAAGAAGGGTATTTGATCCGTGAGATGTTATTTTTATTTTACTTTTTGTGAAACACTGTGACTTTTAGTGCTTAAATATCGGATTATAAATTAAAAAATTCAATGAGGTATTGCTTTTGTCATAAGAAAAGAAATTCGCCACTCGTTTAACCGTAGCTTAAAATGTAGGTCAAAAGGAAGTGACGTATTTTTTAAAAATGACTCCAAAATGAGTAATTTTTCTGTCTATTTCCCTTTACTCAATTTAAAAGCGACCTGCAAAGGATATTTGGAATCCAAAGCAAGATTTGAATTAAACCATAG
The DNA here is from genome assembly GCF_945859685.1 of Eupeodes corollae. Classification (NCBI taxonomy): domain Eukaryota; kingdom Metazoa; phylum Arthropoda; class Insecta; order Diptera; family Syrphidae; genus Eupeodes; species Eupeodes corollae. The sequence continues at coordinate 300,541,081 of NC_079147.1, read as the reverse complement.
ATGAAATCAACTATGGGCGAGTTTTTGGGGTAACGTTTTGTATGATGTCAATTTACCCTCAAAATTATACATAAATGATCTAACATCTATATATAAGGGTCCTTCTTCTTTAAATTTTTTTGTTACAAATACGTATAGGAACTTATTGTAACAGGCCATTAACTTTGAATAAATTAGGATCTGGACATCTACCTGTGGTCTCCAACCACAAATTCAACAAACAAGATTGTTCCATAGATTTTCAGCAGCAAATAAGAATTTCCGTACTTACTTTTTTAACAGAAACTATAAATCATGTTTCTATTACTCCCATAATTAGCACATCCCAAATTGATTCCATGTTTCTTTGTTTCTTTACGGAAAAGGGTCATAGGACCGTTTCCTCAACAGTACGAAATTTTAAATACAATAATAGAAAATAAAATTGATAAGTTCAAAAACTCTCGTTTATCTTTATCTTATCTTTTATCTTCCTTAGAGAAAGTGGAAAGTTTCCAAAGTTAAAAAAGAAAAAAGGTTAGCGTATTCCATCTCTGAAATCACAAAACGAACTTTTAATAACAGCAAAATATAAAGCAAAGTTATCTTCAAATTTTTCAAAGAATCATGAGTTAACAGTCCACTTTAGTGATCATAGTACTTCCACTGATGCATCAAATACAATAATTTAAGTTTCACAATCAAATGTCAAACAAACAGGATTTAATTTAGTAAATCATTGTAAAGTAAGAAATTTGATTCAAAACGTTAAAACTTAGAAAATTTCCGGAGAGTTGCAACAATTTTTTGAAATATGTGCCTCTTTCAGACTAACGAAATCTTACTGCAATTTTCAATAGTTGTCTTAAATTAAGTTGATTAACCAAGAGGCGATGCCAGCAGCTATATGCCTATAGGCTTACTTGGTTCTATAAGCAAGCTCCTAGAAAAAATAATCAAGTAAAATCTTGACAATCAAATGAAAATAATATTTAGCTTGATTATCAATTTGGATTCAGACAATTCCATAACACCAACCAACAAATCCTGATGATTTCAAACCATGCGAGAGATAAATTTAATTCCAAAGAGTCGACTGACTTATCACTTTTATATTGAAAAGGCTTTCGACACGGTCTGCCACGATGCATTAATCCTAAAACTTTTTCAATTTAACTCCTATGGCGACAGTAAAAATTATTCAAAACTTTTTGAGTAGGAGAACATTTTTAGTGAAAGTCTAAAACGATACGTCTACTATCCGGAAAATTCCAACCAGTACAGTACAGTACTTGATCTAACACTCTTTGATATTTTTGTCTCTGATTTACTAAATCTTGGAAGCAATGCAGGTACTACAATGTTTGCTGACTCGGTTTTTTCACATCCGGCACTTATTTTCTGCATGTTTATCATACTTTGCTTATTTATTTATTAAATAGTAAAACTAATAAAATATAATAACATATACATTTACATTTGCAAGGAATTTTAGTTTAAATTTAATTAAATAATTAATCAATTACATATTTCAAGAATTTTTTCTCAAAACAATCCCTATTCATATAAAGGTCAATTTCATTATAAAAAATATTAAAAAATACAGAGAGAGTTACTCGTATTGTTTCATTTAGACCATAATTAGTTCTATCAAGATTAGGATAAAATAATTAATTTATGTTGCAAAAAACTAGTGATGGAACATAGAATGGAATAATGAAACCAAATCAAAAGAGGTTACTCTGCTATCAATAATATTTTTAAAGAATAAAACACTTTGGACTTTTCTTTAAAATTTAATATCTGGTAAAAACCCAACCCAGTTAAGTTTTCGAAGTGCATAAAGAGTAAATCTTTTCTGAACTCTTTCGATTCTCAAAATATTATTAACTTCCCATAGGAAGTTATTGTAATGGGTCCGATTTGTCAAATTGAAAAATTTGACATTTCTCGACGTTTCAAGGCACCTAGCGTCAAAATAAAAGCTTTTTAGAAAGATGTCTGTGTGTGCGTCCGTACGTCCGTACGTTCGCAACGTTTTTTCGTCCTCCATAGCTCAAGAACCAGAAGAGATATCAACTTCAAATTAATTTTGTTATATAGATAATAAGGCAAAAAGATGTAGAAAGGGCTCTTAAAAAAATTGCGTTAGTGGTTTTTTTACCATAGCAGTTTGAAAAAAAGGAAGTACATTTTTTGAAAAAAAAATCCACTTAACGGTTTTTTTTTATAAATCAAACAAAAACTAAAAAAAAAAATATTTGTCACCTCCAAAATTTTACGACTAAAATACAATTTCATCTCCAAAACAATTTTGTGCAACGAAGACTAATGTTTTTGACATCTGATAAAATTTTGAGAAAAATCAAATTGACAGTTTTTTTTATAAAAAATAAAAATCTAAAAAAAACATTACTTAAAGTTATTAAAAATTGAATATCGATTCAAATATCTTTTCAAAAACTTGAGATTTATTCTTAAAACTTATTTTATCTTATACAAAATATTTTTTTCAACATTCATTAAAATTTTGAAAAAAATCGAATTGACAGTTTTTCTTACAAAAAATTAAAAACCAAAAAAAATTAACTGAAGTTGGTAAAAAATGATTTTCGACATATATATATATTCTTCATAAAAAATAAAAAAATAGTACGCAAATTTGGTAAAAATTGATAGACAAACTTTTAAGCAAGATAAATCGACAGACGGCATGGGAAGTTATCAGTGTGGGTCGCATCCCAGCCTCTTGTTTTCATTAAAAAAAAGTCCAGACGAATACAACAAAAGTCTAAAACAGGTAGAACTATAGACATAAATAAGGTCTTCAAAGTATAGGCATCCTTAAAATCTTTGGAGTTCCACTTCAAGAAACCTAAAAGTGAATTACGTTTAGATACCATGTAATCAACATGAGATTTAAAGTCAATCTTTGAATCAAAAAACACCCCCAAAATCATTTACTTCAATTACCCTCAGAAGACGAACATCATAGAATTAGCTTCAAAGTCAATAAGGGATGAAGATTAAGATACACTAAAAATACTTTCACATTATCGGTGTACATCAATCAGTTACAAAATTTAAAAACAGAAGGTAAATCATTTTTAAGGATTTTAAAAGAAAAATGACTGCCTTGTGGAAGACCCGACACCGCGTCTATAAGATTTGAAACACAATCATCTATTTTAACAGCTTGTTTTCTGTCAGAAAGGTATGAATCTATCCACTGTGAAAATGAAGCATTCAATCCTAACGTCTTAAGCTTTTTTAGGAGAAGACCATCATGATCGGCGGTCAAAGGATTTAACAAAATCAGTATACAGGACATCAACTTGTCTACCATTTCATCATGATTATAACAATTATTTGCAAATAGACTTAAATTAGTACACATTGATCTACCCTCTACAAAACCATGTTGTTTTTGAGACAACAAATTCTTGACAGCAAAATAAAGCCTTTGGGTGACCATTTTTTAAAAAAGGTTAGGAAGGATATTGGTCTATAGTTCTTCACTAAGTGCTTAAGACCATTCTTAAAAAAATGGTATCTATATTAAACATTTTTCATTCATTAAGAATAACACCAGTTTGTTAAGATTTATTAAAAATAAAAGGTTAAAACACTACAAAGGGAATACGAACATTTTGACAAAAGAATAGGAGGAATCATATCAAACCCAGGTTTTTTTTGACACATCAATTTCTTCTGAGCTATCCAAAACATCCTTTTCTGAAAAACTTTGTAGATAAAAATCAATGAAAGGAGTTATATCAGGATACAAGCTGCTGATATTTGTTAAAATATCACAATTATAAGAAGTTTGAAAGAATCGGGAAAATAGGTCACATGAGGACTGAATATCATTGGATGTAAGTTCCTAGTATTCCATACATTGAGGAAAAGATGAACAATTTCTTTTAGAATTCAAAAATGTACAACAGGATTTCAAATTATGTTTTATTCCTTTCTCAACCAAAAAATACTGCACGATTTCGGAAAAAGTTGTTACTTTAAACGCTTAAATGCCTTATTTTTAGCATTCTCTAAATTCTGTAGTCTTTTGTAAAACCATGAAAGCTTAAACGATTTTTTCTTAGGAAAGGTACGGACAGATCTTTCAAAGCCTTCATCAACAATACTTTTTAAACTTGCAATGAGATTCTCTTCAATAGAAAAATACTTTTTTAAATGGAAGATTAACATAAACCCTTTTAAAACACAAGCTATACAAACATTGTGCAACTTCAAATGGGTTCAGTGAACAAAGATAGGTACAAATACTGCCAATATCTTGGAGTTATACGATTGAGCCAAAACTCACAAAGTTAAGCTCCAAATATGTCAAAATAAAATTCTTAACTTAACATGGTGCTTTTCAACTACCAGGCTTCACGAACAAAGCAATTTTAATCTTTTAAGCTCACTTCTATTGAAAATTTCATTCTCATCTACATATTTATTTTTCGTTCATTCAAACATTTCTTTTACTTCTAATTTTGTACTTTAATATTCTTAAAACAAGCCGGAAATCTTTTATTTTGAGTCTTTTAAATAAATGTATACAAATAAATAAATAAATGTATACAAATCGAAATTAAATAAGATGTCATAGGTCTATAGATGTTATTATTATTGGCCCGTGTAGAGCCCTATTATCAATTAGCTTTAGTTGTTAAATGCCAAATTGCTTTTATTTCTGAATGGCACTACTTTTCTATCTATAAATGGTGCCAAATCAAATTTTGTGTGTACATATTGAAACAAGATATTTATGGCTGTATCACAAACACGCTTCAGCTTCGGCTTCATCTGACGTTAACGAGTTCAGCCATAGGAATTGCAGTGGAGCTTCCACTTCACGTTTTGTTTGACAATCGTAAGGAAAAGAACGTAATGTAACCTAATGTGACTACAAACCGAAGCTCTAGTTCAATTATCTGAACATTTGCTTCATCTGACAGTTCAACAGCTGTAATAAAATGAGAACAAACAAAATATTTGCTTTGGAGGGATGAAATAATAGAAATGTCATTCAAAGCTACCTCGAAGCAGGCTCACCGTAACGCAGACGAAGCCGAAGCTGAAGCGTGTTTGTGATTCAGCCATTATAGTGATTAAAGTATCGATGACATCAACTTTACAAGCTGTCACTCTTTGTAATCTTTTACATTGAGCTTGAATTAAAATTGTACAAAACCTGAAAACATTGGGCCTTATGTGTTCTACGAATTCAAAACCATATATTTGTTAAAAAACTAATTAAACTAATCCATTCTGTGCAACTAAAAATTTATTAATTCAATTATGAATTTAAAATAAAATCCACAACGCTTATTTAAGTCTCTTACCTTTCTATTTTTATTGAATTTTTATTATCATATAAAACTCTATGGACTTAAAAATTAGCCATAAATAGAACTAACACTTTTGGGAAATCAATTTAATTAAATTTACTTATTTAAAATTCCGATCAATTCAGTGGATATGTAAACAATGTGAATTTTTAAAGTGAATTACTTTTAAAACCACAAACATGAACAAACGACGACGACAGAAAAAATAATAATTATTTTGACACTCTTGTTGTGCCCACAATTCAATTAAAAAACACAAATTGAATTTACTAATTGTAATCAAAACAATAATTAAAAAATAAAAATACAACGTTTTAAAAATGTATCGATTTTTATTTTATTTAAAAATAAATCTATACATTTTCCATCGTTCGTCGTCGTCGGTATAAAATATAAAATAATATAAATGTATTTCCCTTAAAGTTATTTTAAAACATTATTTTTCAGTTCATATATTTTTCAAAAACCAATTTCCCATACTTTGATCCTTATGGCTTGGCTGTGTCAATAGCAATTATTGAACTGTACGAGTATATCTCTGTGGTCGACCTACCAACCATCAGGAGCGGGACATGAGAGAGGATAAGGGAATATCTTTTTGATGCGGTGTGGTGGCGGTCGGTGTCTCTTCAATGATCCATGAAAATAAACATTGAAAATGAAACCGCTAGTCACCGCACCGCGCCGCTGGCAGTTCCGTGCGTTTGTCTCCGTAGGTTGTCCTCGATGGCGTTGCCTCTGTCATGGGTTTTGGTTGGTGGTTATTTAGCAAAGGAACAAAAATATTCCAATTAGCAGGTGACAGTGTGAAGGACGCGATTGTGTTTTTGTGTTTCTTTATAGAACACACGCGAGTCATAACGTTGCCTATGACATGATTCCAGGAAATTTAACATTTTTTTCTGTGCACGTATCTGAATACGACACGCAAAGTGTAAGAATATTTGCGGGGAACAATTATGGGAAACCCAAAATAGTCTTTACGCCGCCGTTTTTGCGAAAAATGTATCGTTTTGAGAATTCGATTACACATGGATGATTTAACGGCGTAAAAGGTGCATTAGGCTTTGGACTGAGAAAGGTCAATATTGGTGTTTCGATGAGTCATGCGTTGGGCGCCATTTAACCCTTATCGATTTTTAATCAACCCAGAGAAAGTATAAAGCCAAGTTTGACTCCAAAAAGAACCCAAAACCAAAATAGAATATTTTATAAAGTGCATTTCATAGATAAAAACATTGCCACAATCCTTTAAACCTTAACCAAGCCTAATAAAAGTGTAGAACAATGAAAATCATACTTAAAAGGATGAAAATAGATAAGATTACAATTCTTAGAATCTATAGTATCATATGAATGATTTCGCCTACATCTTTTCCAATAACTTTGGGGAAAATATATTAAAAAAAAATCGTATATTTCAAAACCCGTATCAATTTGTTTTAAAAAATATTGATACTTCAAACAATATGCACTTTCACTCCCTGTGTTTTTATGAATTTTTGAATCTATTTCCTGAAATAAATCAATTTTTGTATGCTCCAATAAATGCAGAGTGCAACACCAAGAGTATGTGCGAGTATCCTGTGCATAGAATATTCTATTGGAGTGCATCAATCCACAAACAGACAGTATTCATTTATTGAATGACATGACTTTTTCCTGGAATAAATATTTATATGTAAATTCAATATCAGTAGAATGAAAATGCGTTCTCTGGATTCCTTTCAAAATGCATAAAGGAATCATAAGAAGCTTCTACACACACAGCATATAATATATGCATAAGGAATAGAAGAGAATTACTTGGAAAAAGAAACGTAACTGATAGTTCAATTATACAAAATTAAAATATGGCTGAAAATGACAGAGGAGGAGGAAAAAATTGAATTTTGTTTTTGATAATATGTTCATTTGATGGGTGTTATGTGTTTCAATGAATTATATACATATACTGTACATAGTAGTTGATTTGAAGCAATAGGAATTCTAAGAAATAATCCCATATTGGGCGCCATTTATTTAATAAATTTAATTATTTTTCTAAAAACTATTCAAATTATATTATTAAATCAATTTCAATTGAAATTGAATTCAATATTACATTAAAACCTTACATGGGGGCCACTTATTAAAGTTGTTAAGCAAATATTTCTCCAAAAGCTCAAAATAAAACTCTATTGATGTTAATTCAACATAATTTGTATTGTTCTTTGTATTGCGATTTGAAAACCACTATTAAGTGTTTCAGAGAACATTTGAAAATACATTGGCTAAAACAAAATTACTTTCTTAGTACTTTTTGGTATCTTGAAAACCTTAGATATGGATATACGCCATTCGTTTCCAAAAGTTCTTACATCAATTTAACTTTTTGTACAGCCAAACTTTTATCCTCATATCAAGTCAAAAGTCATTAACAAAATGTTGAATTTATCAGACACAAATCAGAATTTTTAAAGGTAAATGGTGGTGTACCACAAGAGTCTATCCTGGGCCCTTTTTTGATTTTTGTTTTGGTGCCACCCTGACTGTCCTTAATCTAATCCTTAAACCTATGTAAGCCGGCTAAGACCAAACGCCCTAGACAACTTTAAATGGCATTATCAAATTGAAGCTACCAACGCTGTTTCTCCTGCCTTACCCTATCTCTTCGGTCCCTATCAGAAACAGTCCTACTGAACCGAAGGCACATAGCTCCCTCCAGTGCTAGGAAGTCTCGACTGCCTATCTACAGTTTTACTAATGACGTGTTAGATTATCAGCCTCGATTGTCTAAATAGAAGAAAGCTTCGGGCGGACTCATTGTTGGGAAAGTGACCCCTACCAAGCTACAGCAAGAAATTATCTATTCTGTTTATGTTGGCTCTATTGTATGGAACCTGGTTGGACCATCTTAGCTGGGCCACCGTTAAACCATACCGGGCACCCATGGGAAACGACCGGATAAGGGCCATGTAGCAAATCTTCTTCACCCTTCTGTCAAGACGGCTCCTCTAGCACTGGCCAGAAAAGCAATCATTTGTCTGTCGAAATACAAGTACTAAACTGATCCAACCAAATGCCAAGGTACTTTATTAAGCTTTTATTTAATAGTGGCTGTCGATTTGGTCCAACGATCACTAGATTTTTCCAGTTCTTTCTCGTATCCATGAGGCTCCATACAGCGGAGTCCTGAACAGAATAGTCTCGAGTTTCTGAATGTTGATTTTCAACTTCTAGTCATCGCAATATTGGCAGATCTTTTCGATGTCAGCCTTCAAAAGTGTCTTCATAACTTCAACTTTTGGGGCCGCGGCCGTTCTGTACGTCGTCGGTGTACGCTATTACTTGAGTCATACTTGCTATCAGATCACTGGTGTAAATGCTGAACAAGATCTGTGAGTTAACCGGTCACTGTTGAAGACCATCCTTAATTAGATGTTACATTGCCAATTTTGACAATAAACCGTCTATCATTAGGCATATACAACAGTGGTCTACTTATGCCAAGTACATTGCCTTTTAGATTTGTTCCGCCGGATCGAAAACAAATTTAGACGCAGCATGAATATCTTCGCTGAGTTGAACCACTTAACTCAGCTTGTTTCTTACCTCTGACCATGGTAACTACACTATTAGTGTTCCATTTCCTCTAGGCACATCTGACCATTGTGTCATATCAGCAAATTTCTCGTGTTAAAACTCTCCAGTTAAAGAAAGAGCTCTTAAGAAAACCGTTGGCAATACGAGAAAGCCAACTGGGACGGTCTCAACAATTATTTTAGATCTTTAACTGGTCACTATATGCCCCCTCGATACTGTCGTTGACGCCAGCGCTGATATGATCACAAGTTTGATTCTCCTGGGAATGAGAACTTTTATTCCGAATAGGGTTAAAAACATCAGACCTAAGACAAACGCATGGTTCGATGCGAGCTGTAAAGAAGTTATTAGGGACAACGTCTATATTCGACGGACCAAATTTTTACTTCACCAAAAATTACGGCAAAAAATACTGCAATGTCCCAAAGGCAGTAAACATTTTTGGTCATTCGTCAAAAATATGAGGAATTCTTCCTCGGTTCCTACGCTCGTTACACTCCATTTGTTAGCTCTTTAGAGAAAGCTTATCTCTTTGCTAAGCAGTTCACCGCCAATTCAACGCTGCCAGTGAGTGTTATGACTTCTCCTGTACTTGAGCGATTTAGTGATTCTATGTGACCAATTTTTTTTCGCACTCGTACTGTGGCAAGAGTTCTTAAAGATCTTAACATTTATAAATCCGCTGTTCAACTCTGGCAAAACCACTGCGTAAGCTTTTCCATCTATCCCATTTTACAGGTCTCTTCCCGAGTGGATGGAAAACTGCATTTGTCCAGCTCCTCTAGCAAAAAAGGCGAATCTTCCTCTCCTTCTAATTGTCGCACGATTGCACTTACGTAGCTTCGTCATGAAAACGCTGGTAAATTATCAGCTTAAGAGATATTTCGAACACCGAAAGCTTCCTAATGACTGGCAGTAAGGCTTTCGCAGCAAAGGTCCACTGGTGATCTAATGGTTCATCTCACCGAACAGTGGAACAAATCTTTACATAGTTTTGGAGAAAGTAAGATTATTGCACTTGATATTTCAAAAGCATTTGATAGGGTTTGGCATCAGGCCCTCTTATCGAAAATGCGTGCTTTCGGTTTTCATGAATCCTTCCTTCATTGGATTAGTAATTACCTTTCAAATCGTCCAATACAACTTTGGATAGATTCAAATCTTAAAACCACAAAATAAATTCTGGTGTTCCCCATGGCTCCGTTTTATCTTCAACACTCTTTCTCATTTTTGTTAACGATTTCCTATCTGCAACTGCTAATCCAATACATTGTTTCCTTGACTCTTAGCTCTTCTTATTCGTTTTCAGAATCACATCCCTGATGGAACTGCAACGACAAAATATGATAAGTTCTTTAAATTCTGATGTAAACAGCATTGTAAAATGCTTCACAAACCCAATGCTGTCTTTTATCGTTAAAGCGAGATAAACCCCCCTTGCCTTAATCCATGGATGGCACTTGCAATTTCGAAAATTCCGCAAGATGTTTGCGTTTTCTAAGGCGATGCAAGAAGTTTTTCTCCCCCTCTGATCAGGCTGTTATTTACAAGACTTATATACGTCCAAAGCTTGAGTATAACTCCCATATCTAGGCTGGTGCACCTGCAACTTACTTAAGCTTTTGGACAGTATGGAACGTAAAGTATTTAGATTTACGTTGCTCGAACATCGTCTTAAAGTTTCTTGTCTCACCCTCTATTACCGTTATTTTAACGGTTTTGCTGTAGAGAAATGGCCAGCTGCATTTATCCCCTCAAACAGTTCAATCGCAATACTCGCGCTTCTAGGAATGCTCATCAGTATACCCTCGAGCCCAACTTCGGTCGTACCGTCAAGGACGGAGATTTGTTGTTTAGCCGTACTATGCGAATGTGGAATGCCTTGCCACACTCTGTCTTTCTCAGTCGTTGCAATATTCAGTAATTCAAAACCAATATGCACCGACACCTCCTTTCAATCCCTTTCTACCTTTCCTAGTGCTCACACTGTGTCATTACATACAAGGGTAGTAATATTCCCTTAAGTGTGCCCTTATTATATAAAAAAAATGAATAGTCCCATGTCCCGCCTTAAAGCCAAACTGGTTATCTGGAATTATTTTGTTGTTCTCAGGCCACTTGGAAAGACCTTACTTATATGTACATATATATATACTCGGCACAAGACTTATCGACCGGAGATTCGCCGGATTGAAGTTGTCCTTTCCCTTTTTCGGGAGAGGATGTACCACAGTTGTCTTCCGACGGACCGGATGATATGCATTATTCAGAACGTTCTTAAACGGAGTGATGCATATTTCCACAGCTTCTTGAGGTGAATGCCGTAGTACAATGTTGGAATACTGAGGTAAATGCCGTAGTACATTTTTTTGATACACCATCGACACCTGCTGACGTTTTTTTCTTAAATGAATCGAAGATGAGCTGGAGCTCTATCTTCGTGATGAATAGGGAATTGGTTCGTGCATTGGACTGTCATGCAAAGGGTCTTGGGTTCAATCCCTGCCTGTGCCAACTAACTTTTTTCACGGGTATTGCCTCTTGCGAGGAATTCACAAATCCTCCAAGAGTAATTCTTGTCATGAAAAGTGCTTTCTTAAATTAGCCGTTCAGATTCGGCACATAAACTGTATGTCCCTACCATCTCTGACAGCATTACTCGCACACAGTAATAGTTAAGAGTTGAAGGTCACTAGGCCTTGGTTCTTCATAGAATGTTGCTCCACCTAATTTATTTATTATAAGGTCCTTTTATAATACTCTAAAAAAGTCGTTCAAGTTGAGTCCCGCTTTAATTATATGACTTCTCAAAGTCATTTTTTTTTAAGTTCTGCACTATTTTCGAATCCTGAACTTAAAAATTTGAATTTAAAAAAAAGGTAGGACAGGAATTAAACAGATATCTTAATAACTTTTACTTATACATAACAACCAAATTTACGGATCCTTAAAGTGGCTGTTTTGAAATTAGTTCATGAATTAAATGAATTGTGAATAACTCAAATCTCTTCAAAGTCAACCTTATGTTTTTGTGGTCTTAAAGTACCGTGACAATCTACTGCAACTATTATGTACAGCATTTTCATCAATTTATTCCACATACAATTTTGACCAAAATATAAAATTACAACATTCCCACATTGGGCGCCATTTTTTTGGAATATTTAACTTTCTCAGCACATGTTTAATGAAATTATATTTTTAATTGAAAAAGGTACATTTTTAACAATTTGTAAACATAATTTGTATCCCAAGTTGGGCGCCACTTAAAAAGTAAGGATAGAAAATGAATATTTACTATGATAAAGTCTTAACATTTTGATGACTTCCTTACTTAGGTTTGAACTGTATTATGCTGGTTCCTTTCTTAACTAACATGACTGCCTATTTACAACTCGATTCTAAACATGTTTTCACGTTAATTAAGGTTCCTTTCCGTGAATTTGTATGATGTTCAACTTTGTCTAAATGTTAATAAAAAGTTTTTGTTTCCAATGAAGCCAAACAAATTGATTCATCATCAGACTAAAAAGGTAAAAGGGTATGCATGCCGTGTATCCTGCGAAATGATTTAAAGTCAACAATAAAACCCTTTCTCTTCTTGGCTTATATTAAACCTTCCGAGCTTACATAAATCAAACAGTAGGTAAGCAGCAAAACAAAACCAACAAAAGCTATTCTCCTGTTGCTTTTCAACTAAGTTTTCTTTGATACTTTGTGGAGAAAATCAAATTTATTTAACTTCTATAAAAATTCTAAAAGACGAAAATTGATTCCATGAAAGAACAATGAGTAACAAAATGTTGTAAGAAAGAAATAAAAAAAAGCAAAAATCTGATTAAAAGCAATAAGAATAAGGGAAAATGATTTTGTTTTGCTGGTCCCCCTTGAATACCTACATATACCTTCCATGTTTCACTTTATTTATTTACTCTTTGGCCTTTTCCATTTCAGCTGAAATAAACAAAGTGAAAAAGGAAATATTCCCTCCATTAAGGATTCAATTTGAACAAAAGTGTAAATAAAATATTTTTTAGGAGGCAAAAAGTATGTACAACATTACACAAACTTATGTATTAGATGTACAATAATGTATTTTGTTGAATTTTGTTAGTGTGTATCCACCCTAAATGGCAACAACCAGTGAGTAAAATGAAAAGAAAAGAAAAACTAAAGAAAAAATTTCCTACAACAAAGAAGAAAAAAAGAAAAACGAATAAAATTAAATTTATGAAAGCTTCTTGCACGCATCAATCATGACAAATATGGCAATAAAAAGAACTTTTTTTCTAACGTGCGTGTAACCCAGCCCTAAGCTGTATACTTCTCGTTCTCATACTTTGCAATCACGAAATACCGGTAGTGTTTTGACAATGTTTTGTTGTTGTTAACCACGAATTTCGTTACAACATAACTTTGTATTTCATATTTTTATGAAATAGCATTCAAATATCATTCACAATGTGATTGCAGCCTTAAGTGTGGATAATTTGCTGGATGATCTAACATTCGAAACCATTCAGCAACACACTTAGAATTTATTTTTATTTTATTTTTCTCGTTGCGTTGCAAGAGTTTTAAGTGCGGTTAATTTACTCAAACGACAAAGCATAAAAAACGTAGGCACTTGAATAATATCTAAATGAATTTCGTCTAATTGTGTTGTGGCCCTAAAGTATGAGTCTTCTAGTATACTATAGATAATCCTTTTAATGAAACCATCCAACGACGTACTTATACTTTTTTATGGTTTGCGTATATTTTTTTATGAATATAATCGTGAGTAAATTTGAAAGAGCTCAACACTCAAGGACACGTATTTTCCGCTATTTATCATACATTTGTTGTAGGTTATTTTTGTGTTGTTTTTTGTTGTTGTTTTTCTTGATCACGTTGCGGAAAATCACTAAAACTACTTTGGTTTTCAAATAAAGTACTTTTTTTTTCTTTTCTTTTTGTTGCTTCTTGGTCTTTTATGCGAGAATAAAATTCCCAAATTGTCAAAAGAAATAAAATGGCATAAATTCTCTTGACAGATATGGAATGTACATTTTTATGACATTGTTATGGCGGTTGGATTGACATTGACATTCATTTTTTAAATCGCACTTAAGAAATAACATAATATTCTTATAACTTTAGAAAATATCTGATGGTTTGAATTGAATATTTTTCTTTTTCAGTTGTGTGAAGGGAAAATATGACACCGGAGACTTTTAAAAGAAACAATTTATATTTTTGTGGTAAAACCCAGAAAGAGAAATCTTTAAGACGAAAAAGCTAAATTGTATTGATTTGAATTCCCCAAATATTAAAGATAAAAGCAATGAAGACATACTTAAACAGAGATAACTTTATTTTATTGAGACAACAGAAACTACACAAATGTGCTAATTTTCTCTTCCTTTTTGTATGGCTAGCCATTGTTTATGTTGACCAAGGTTCTATCAAAGTTAAGTGCATTTTATATCATATAAACAAGCTTTGAACCATGCTTGAACGTCTCAGAAAGAACTCAAGCGTAGTTCAGGATTCGCTTATATGCATTAAAATTAATTGGACCACGGTTGAAACTCAATTAACTCTTTGATATTGGAAAGGAACATTTATTTAGATGAGACATTTCAGTAATTTTGAGCAAATCAACTTGCTTACTTACTTGAGGTGGCGCTACAGTCCTGTGTGAACTAGGGCCTTACCCCTTACCCAACAAACTTCTCCATCTAGCTCGGTCCCTAGCTAGATGTCTCCAGTTTCGCGCTCCAAGTTGGGTGAAGTCACCTTCCACTTGTTCGTGCCACCTGATCCGAGGTCTTCCTCTACTGCGCTGTCCTGTGGGTGTGGATTCGAAGACTTTCCGGGCCGGAGCATTGGTTTCCATGCGCTCTACGTGACCCAGCCATCTTAGTCGTTGGACTTTTACCCTTCTGGGACCGTAGATCATACGAAGACTTTTCTTTCCATCCGACCTAAGGTGTTTTCATCCGCTTTTGTCAAAGTACATGCTTCTGCACCGTATAGCAGGACGGGGATGATAAGGGTCTTATATAGCAACACTTTGGTCCCTCGAGAGGGCTTTACCACTCAATTGCTTTCTTAGTCTAAAGAAACAGTGGTAAGCAAGAGTTATTCTGCATTTGATCTCAGCGCTGGTGTTTTTTTCTGCGTTTACTGCGGAACCTAGGTAGACGAAGTCCTTGACTACCTCAAAGTTACGTCTGTCGATTGTGACGTTTTGACCAAGACGTTCGGTGTTGTATGTCCTTTCTAGACGACAGTATGTACTTTGTTTTGCCCTCATTAACCTTTAAACCCATTTTTGCCGCCTCTGCCTCAATACTCACAAAAGCCCCATTGACATCACGCTGAGTTATTCCGATTATGTCAATGTCATCGTGTGAGCTCTGCACTTAGAATAGTGCCGTGATTAATTAAAATAGCATGACAGCGCATCATCTTGTCTAAAACCTTTTTGACATCGAAAGTTTCTGTTAAGTTGTTTCCAAGCAGCGTGAATTCTCCATGGTCATCCTGCACAAACGGACGAGTTTTGCAATGTTGCCAAAACTAGACATGGCTCTTTACAGCTCGTCCCTGTAGATGCTGTCATATGTGGTCTCGAAATCGGTGAAAAGATGGTGAGTGTCGATTTGGTGTTCTTGGGTTTTTTCCAGGATCTGCCGTAATTTGAATATTTGATCAACTGTGGACTTCCCTGGTCTAAAACCACACTGATAAGGACCTATCAGATTGTTGACGATGGGCTTTAGACGTTCACATATTATGGGATAGAAGATTTTATAGGCGATATCAAGTAGATTGATTCCTATTGATGGTGCAGTTTAGAGGGTCTCATTTTTTCAGGATCGGGCAAACAATACTAAGGTTCCATTCATCGGGCATGCTTTCTCCCGAAAATATCTTACAGATAAGTTGGTGCATGATCCTAACCAACTTATCTCCAGCTGCTTTAAAGAGCTCGGCATTCAAGTCATCCGCTCCATCGACTTTATTAGTCTTCAGCTTAGATATGGCAATCCTTACTTCGTCTTAGTCAGGAGGACGGGATTATTGGCTTCCCCTATCCCTGAAAGCGAAATTCAGCGACGCAGTTATACAGTCTGCAGAAGTGGTCCTTCCATATCCTCAGCATTGACTGCGGTTCCACTATGATGTTTCCACTTTCGTCGTAGCAGCCTGTGAATTTCGTTTCATCTGTTCATAAAACTTTCGAACTTCATTCCTGCTTTTAAAGCTCTCAACATCTTCCAACGCACGCTTCTCATGCCCTCTCTTTTTCATTTTGAGAAGTCGGCGTTCCTCTCGCCTCTTCTGCTCATAGAGGTCATGAGCAGCTCTCATTCCTCATGAAACTAGGGGTTCCTTGTTGGTGGCTGTTTGAAACCCAGCACATCAGTGGTGGCTTCTCTGATTAAATCTTGGCAATGTTGCCACTGGTTTTTGATACATTGTGTTGGCGGCACAGAACTTCGAGGGAGGTTACTTGTAACTCGGTCGGAAAAGGATTTGGCGATCTCTGGCGATTGTAGCCGTTCGACGTTGTACCTTCTCCCAGCATCTCCCTGTTTTGCATTGGGTCTGGAAACCCGAAGTGCTACCTTGGCTACAACGAGCTACTGGTCCGAGTCGATATTAGCTCCTCCTAAAGTTTGGACATCCATAATCCTAAAATCGTGTCTGGCGTCGATCGCAATACGGTCAGTCTGGTTGACTGTAGATTGATCTGGAGAAGTCCAAGTTCATTTGTGGATAATGAGGTGTGGAAAACGCGTACTGGCTATCATGACGTTTCGCCCCGCAGCAAAATCTATGAGACTGAATAGGTTGTCGGAAGTGTTGTCTTTCAGCCTTTTCTTCCTGATTATTCCACTTGGATTTGGCATTAAAATCGCCCAGGACAACTTTAATATCGTAGCTAGGACACTGCTCATATGTTTTGTCTAAGAGTTTGAAGAACATATCTTTGGTGTTGTCATCTTTCTCTTCTGTAGGGACGTGCGCGCACATCAGGCAAATGTTGCCGAGTTTAGCCTTGATGCATATGGTCATGAAGGGCTCATTGATGCACCTATAGCTCTAGACTTCTTGCCTAACTCTGGCTCCAATGACGAAGCCGGATCCAAATAAGCGCTGTTGGTTTTCGTGGTAGCAGTCACCATAGTAAATATCGCAGATTTTCATCCTCTCTTTGCCCGGCCCATCCCATCGTATTTCCTGGATGGCGGTGATGTCTGCTTTATAGCAGTCTAGGGCTTCCACTTATTCTTCGGCCGCACGTGGTCTGTTAAGGGACCTAACATTCCACGTGCAGATCTGAAGTTCGTTGTCCTTAATTCGTTTCGTAGGTTGTCAACAGTAAATCCGTCCGTATCTGAAGCTTGTTGGTGCTTCGCAACTATGAAGCTTTTACGTGGCCAGGAAGTCACCCCGACGGCATAACCCCCAACCTGGAGGGCCAGATCCTAAGTATAACTCCAAGGATGGGGAGCCGGATAAAACCGCTCCTTATACGCCTGGGCTCCGAATAAGTCGAAGAAGCCCTATAAGGTTTTCACTGAGTAGTTCAACCTTATTGGAACTGTAGACGCAACCGTTGATTCCATCTCGGGAATTCCTTCGCTGCCGTCTGGATAAGGAGAGGTGCCTTAGTGGAAACACCCATCCCCCCCTCTCTCGTTTGCTGCCCCCAGTAACTTTTCACTGGCAAATCAACATGTTTTTAAAATTCATTGAGATCCGTCTTTTCGAGTGTCGTGTTTACACCGTAATTTTCATCATGCTGAAGTGAACTTGATTACAAATAACACTCAAGATGATAGTTTAAAAGTAATTAAAGGACAAAATACCAAATTCATTCATATTTTCATTAATATTTTAAATTGTATTCCGAAACATGTATTTTTATCCAGTACAGTCTGTAATGCGCTTAAGTAAACTTAAAGTTATGCTAGGTAAAAGACCATTAGTTTATGTAGGAGATTGATCAGTTGGCAATTAAATTCCTGAAACTTAAAACTGTTCGAACTTCATTATATTTTTGTTGACGGGAGCTTAATTTCCCATTTAAAGGCGAAAACATTTCCGTTTGTCATACATTTTGTTATTGTTACGTTTTCTTATTGATGTAAATTTTGTCTTTACCTTGCGAAGCCTTTAATTTTAAAATTTTTAGATTATAGAAGATATAAGTAGTCAAAATTCAACTCAAAACAACACAGAAGCTGGCTATTGCCGATGATAAGTTGATCAGTGGGTAGCAGGTCTAATATTTACATTAAATTGCTTTTTCCCTGCAAAAACAAAAGTGAACGAAACTTAACGATACAGTCGACACAGATTTCCATTGCAGCTGTGTTCAATAAGCTGCACTGTTAACTGAACTACTCTAAGCAGAAAAATATAGCTGTTAAGTTAGAGTATAATCTATTTCATAACATTCTGCACTACCTTTTGATCTAAAGTAGATTGGTGAAAACTGTCAAAATCAGCTGATGTCACTATTTGATTATACTTTTCTAACCAATGAAGCTAATTTATTCGGCTCTGCGTAAAAGGGAATCCTTGGTTATTCAGTGGTTCACAAACACTGACAATTAATTTGAAGGAAGAAGTAAAAAACCCAACAATTTAATTTATAACATTTTAATATCAATATTATTACCATTTGGTTTGAATTTTAATCGCGTCAAATAGATCTGACATATGGCGTTTTTGCTTGATTTTGCACTGACACTTTTCATGAACCTGTACCGCACTACTCTAAATAGGAATTTTTTTGGTTGAACAATCCTAATTTATCACTTTTTTTGTAAAATTTCTTTCTCCTTAATTCAGTAAATCAATTGAACCATTCTGCTGATAGATTTTGTATGACCATTGCTATTTTTAAACTACTCAAAATTCCAAGAAATCTCTCTTTTCTTCGTTCTTTCAAAACCCATCAATAGAATCTTTTTGTAAACCTTGCTAACAAACGGTTAAATGGATTTCAATTTAATTCTTTTTGATTCATATGTATACTTCTTCAATTTGAACACAAACAACTCAAAAGATTAACAAACATTAAATTTCAATAGCTTCGTATTTGTAAGACTTTTTCCAGTGAAAAATTAATTTCATTCTTGCCTGACTTTGGTGAATTAACGCGCAAATACTTACCAAAGTACCACGTTAACAATGTTCACTGAACAAAATACATACTTTCAATCAAACTCTTTTACGAGCCACTGAACGATATTTTCTCTTTCTTATACTCATTCATCTGTCATATGCATGTCAGTGGTCTTGGTCGTGTCATGGCGTTCTTCTTAGGTCGTCTTCGTGTAAACAGAATCATTTTTGTATAATCCAGATCCAGACTAGACGACGACGCCACCGGCATAGCATAACCATCATCTTCTTACTTATACTTATCTCCAAAGATACACGCTATACATTCTTTTAAAAATCCCTGAACATTTTACAAACATACAAAAACATCACTCTTACATCTTCCGTTATCAAACATGACATCCTTTTGAAAGAAATCGCTCAGATTTAATCCTACGCACTTTGTGGCTTTTTGTTTAGTTTCATGTTCGTACCCAAACCTTACCCAGAGAAAAGACTGATTTTTCAAAGAATCGAATCACTTAAACCAACAAACCGAGGAATTACCTACCATCCATCCATCCATCCACCCATAGCCATCGCCAGCGCCACCACCCATCATCATAGCCAATTTCTCATTCCGTAACTGACATATTAAATGTCACTTAGCAAGAAAAAAGATAAACAAAAAGTAATGAAAGAAAAAAAAAACATAAACAACGAAAGCGCAAATCATGGTTTAGCTCAGCCTCAAAGCTAAGTGTAGCGGTAGTCCTAACCGAGTCGCTTGCTACTCTGACACTGACAGTCAGTGTCACGTTAACGTTAACGGAACAATTTTCTTTTGTATAGAGGATTATTGGATTATTTTACTTTTTGTTCTGCTCCTATTTCTACTTTTCATATATTTTTGTTTTTACTCTACGCTCGCTGCTATAAATCATTCGCCATTGTGATTGTATTCAGAGATACACAAACGATGAAATTGATTACACATTTGCGTGCGTTTGAAGGCGTTCAGCGAGCAAAGAAGGCTTTCAATTTGCGGAACACGGCTGCGACTGTGACAGAGAGAAGAACAAAAGAAGCCTTGTCGCCTTAGATTTTCTATGATATAGGTTCACTTTTTTTGTTTTAACTATTTCTTTATTTTTCTCCGTGTGGGGTCCTTGAAGCTATTTTTTCCTAAGCTATCTTAATTGCGAACCAGCTTGGTAATGAACATTATACTACAGGCAATGGGCGTACAAATTGGTAAATTGACCGTGGTTCAGGGAATAGCAAAAACGTAACTTAACCTATAAATAAGCCCACAAAGACCTATCTTCACATTGCGAGGACTACACAGCTACAGCATGACCTGACTCAAACTCAATCTAAAAGAAAAGTGAAAAAAATCATGCATGGAGTATTTCTGAATATGAGAAAACCAAACCTTCATCCGTTCTTGACTTTCACATGACGTATAAAACGCCAAGCCCTCCCGTTCGATATTTCACCATGTTATAGGAACCCCAATACAATATATCATTGTTGTAGCTTTTTTACTATGTTTGACTTAAATGAAAGACTTGTGTAAGCTATCAGCAGGAAGCTTATAAATATACGTTCCTTCCATATTTGGTTCATATATAACTACCAGCCAGAAGGCTTATAATTGGATTTATCGTGATTGAGGTTAGGGTTTGATTTACATACATTTCCAATAAATTTCACCAACAAAAAAATAAACGTATAAAATTATAATGAGGTTAAGCGGTCAGATATTTGTGACTTTTTCTTGGAATTCGATTCTAGGAGTTTCTTCGGATAATTGGAATCTTTGACGCAGGAGGTTAGGTAGTATGTACATAGGTACAGTAATCCTTGTAATTTATGGTTGATTTAGACATTTAATATTTGGTCTCTATTAGATGTCACTTTATGTACTGGATTTATTCATTGTACGGCATTTTGTTATTGTTTGTGCAAAAGCATCCCCTCCATACTAAATTACTCAATTTTTCATAAAAGTAATTCTGCTTTCTTGCTATTTCTAGATAAAGTTATTGTTTTCGATAAATTATGCACTGACAGCTGAGTGATATTAACTTACGTCAAAGTTCAATAATTGACGTGTGGGACAGTTATTGTAACTTACTTATTTGGATTGGGGTTCAAGCGAGGTTCAAGAATTTGTTTGAACCTTGAACCATGGTTTTAAATGTCATTCTTCTGAATTGATATTTTTATTGAACCGTCAATAAATGCTGAGCTATAAACTAAACTGTTAATCGCAGCCGTTAAAGTCTGTGTTTCCATACATCAGAAACTTCAAATTGCCTATTTCTTGAAATTTTATGAATTATTGTCAGAAATTTTTCTTTTAAAGCTCGGAACAGTGAACTGAGCTATCAAAAAAACATCTGCGTTTCTTGTTTTCATTTAAAGTTAACCATGAGCGCTGAACCGAGTTTATTTCACGTTTCAGATGACAAATTCTAAGACCTTCTCCTGTTTGTTTCGGAGAGTTCTGTCAAACTCTTCTTAAAAAGAAACCCGTTCCCTAAAAATCTGCGTCAACCGTTAACAGGTTTGGGTCTGGGAAATATTTTTTTTATCGTCAACTCTTTCTCTTTTTACGTGTGCTTTAAAACAAGCTCAAAGTCAAGTCAAAATTTCCGTCAAAAACAATTTAAAGGCGAGATATAGTTCATTGCATGTCAACTCAACTTACAATGAAATATTCAATAGAGGCTCACCATCTGATGTTAAGTTCATGTCTGCACTTTCTGTCTTCGATTCTGTTTTAACAGCGAGAGTTAACATGAAATTTGACAGATGCCTCCTTTTATGTGTAAACATGAAATTTGACAGATGCCTCCTTTTCTGTGTTATATGTTGCGCAGTTCGTTAAATTAAATTCTTTCTGGGTGTGCAATTGTGCATTATTGAAGGAACGGGTTATCTATTTTGCAGCTTTAAAAGTATAGAGCTGGAATTTAACATCTGTCAAAGTAAATTGTATAACCAATTTTTGTTTTCAGTTGAAAGTCTGACATTTACGAAAATGGATCGTTTAACTATCGTTGAACGCATACAAATTGTTAATTGCAAGATTGTGAAGAAATTTGAATAGACTGGATTGGTTACAGATATTGTAAGGCCTGTGCATCATCGTTTCGATCGTACCACTGTAAATATCGCTACTGTAAGTTAAAGTGTTACCTCGTCGTTCCCAAGAATTGGGAATGTCTTACGGCACATTATGGCGTATTTTCCATTCGGATCTACACCTACAACCGTATTAAGTCCAGCTTAAACAATAACTTGCGAGGAATTGATAAATCCTTCAAGAGTAATTCTTGTCATGAAAAAGTGCTTTCTCAAACTAGCCGTTCGGATTCGGCTTAAAATTATAGGTCCCTTCCATTCCTGACAACAGTACTCGCACACAGGAATGGTTGAGAGTTGTAAGTCACTAGGCCCTGGTTCACAACGGACTGTTGCGCCACCCAATTTAATTTAATTTGAACAATAACTGAAGCCAGCTGACCATTCTTAACGTCGTAGATACGTCAAATGGGTGCTTGAACAACAGGCTGTGGACCGTGATTTCCGTATAAAGTGATTAAAGTATAAAGTAAATAATAATAAAAAGCAAAATTGTCAAATTTGGGGTTCTGAGACTCCTCAAGTAATTGAAGAGAGTCATTACATCCACGAAAAGTCAATGTTTGGTGAGCTCTTTAGACCGGAGATGTGATTATACCTTACTTCTTAGAAAACTACGATGTTACAACTGTCATTATTAATCCAGTCACGTGATTGTCTGCTATTGAAAACTATTTTTAAAATACCTATGTGGTTTCAACAAGACGTTGCCACATGCATCACAACTCGAGCGAATGTGGCGTTTTTGCAAGAGAAATTTCTTGGCAGCGTAATTTCTTGTCGTGGATCATGCGATTTTTTACCGCTGGATTTTTTTTTGTGGGGCTACGCGAATGACTGTATTTATGGAGATAAACCTCTAACTTGACCTGTAACGGACATATACGACGCATTAAATGTTTGCATGACCAGAAATTATGGCAAATTATTGTAAAAAATGTGCGTAACACTACGGTTTCGACGCTCCTTTTGTAAGCTCGATTGATAAAACCAATTTGCTTGAAGCACAGGTTGCTATTAATTCGACGCTGCCAATGAGTGACAAGACTCCACCTGTACTTGAAAGCGTAAACGATTCTATTAGACGAATCTTCTTTCGTACTAGTTCAGTTACTAAAATATATAACATAAATAAATAAGTGTGGCGCAACAGTCCATGAAGAACTAGGGCCTACTGACTTACAATTTTCAACCATTCCTGTGTGCTAGTAATGTTGTCAGAGATTCAGTTACTAGAGTACTTACAAATCTTGATATACACAAATCCGCTGGCCGGATAGTATCCCCGCTATTGTTCTGAAGAGGTGTTCTTTAACGCTGGCAAAACCACTGCGTAAGCTTTTCGATCTATCCTATTCTACAGGTCTCTTCCCGATTGGATGGAAAACTGCATTTGTCCAGCCTGTTCCTAAAAAAGACGTATGCTTCTCTTCATCTAATTAACGTCCAATTGCACTTACGTCCCTTCTTTCCAAGGTCATGGAAACGCTGATCAATTTTCAGCTTAAGAAATATCTTGAAAAAGGGAAGCTTTTCAATAACCGGCAGTATGGCTTTCGTAGCAATAGGTCCACTGGTGATTTCATGGTTTATCTCACCGAACAGTGGAACAAATCTTTACATCGTTTTGGAGAAAGTAAGATTATTGCGCTTGATATTTCGACACTATTTGATAGAGTTTGAAATCAAGCTTTCTTATCGAAAATAAGTGCGTTTGGTATTGATGAATCTCTTCTTGGTTGGGTTAAAAATTACCTTTGAGACCGTTATATTCAAGTAGTATTGGACTTCTTCTAAACTACTTAATTGTTTCGCTGATGACAGTACCCTCAGCTTTTCATATTCGTTTTAAGATTCTCATCCTTGTTCTTCGGATATGGACTACCAACTGTAGCGTATGATAAGCTTATTAAATTCTGATCTTGACAGCATTGTAAAATGGGGAATCAAAAACCGTGTAGAACTTAATGCTTCGAAAGTTCAATGCTGTCTACTATCGCGAAGGCGTAACACTCCCCCAATGCCACTATCAATGAATGGTACTTGCATCGAGGAAACTGAACAGCTATCAATCCTAGGTATGTGCATTACAAACCACTTTTTGTGACATCGCCAAAAATGCTGCTGAGTGTTTAGGTTTTCTCCGAGGATGCAAGAAGTTTTTTAAACCCTTCTGATCTGGCTACAATCTATAAGGCCTATATATTTGACCGAAACTCGAGTACAATTCTCATATCTGGGCAGGTGCTCCAATAATACATTGGACAGAATTCAAAAAAGAGCTCTAAATTGATAGGTGACCGTTGTTTAACTGAAACTTTTGCATTTCTTGAGCACCGCTATAAGTTTTCATGTCTGTCATTATTGTATCGCTATTTTCATAAGCAATGTTCTAGTGAAATAGCCAGTTGAATTCTTAGCCGCAAACAATTTAACCCTAATACCCGTTCTTTTAGGAATGCCCATCAGTTTATCCTGAGCCCAACTTTGGTCGTACTGTAAAGTACAGAGATTCTGTTTTTAGTCGCACTACACGAATGTGGAATGCTTTACCAGACTCAATATTTCCCACTCATTACAATGTGCAGGCATTCAAAACTAATGTGCATCGGTATCTCCTTTCCACTGTGTATAATCAGTATAAGAGTATTCATAACGCCTTGAGCGTGAGCACAATATACAAAAGAAAAACTTTTGAGCACTTAAGAACCAACATTCGTCAAGTTATGGCTGAGATACTGCCTAATGTGTGTCAAAAAGTGTTAAAAGAATCGATGCTTGCAACAATTATTGTGGCAAAAGAAATATCATGAATACAAATATTTTATATGTGTTTTATTTAAGTTTACTTTTGAAACCGCAAAAAGGAGAACCCTGTAAATACATATTGTGGGACTGTATAAGGCTGGAACTATAAATAAACAAAGGCTTGCGAGTATTTTTACCTTTCAACCACCCATGCAGTTATGATAAGAATAAGACATCAGTTGTCATTTCAACTCAAACCTCAACTAAAGTCCTAGCCCCGATTTTAACTAGAGCTCTCGATCCTGTTTGTAAGCGTGCCGTATGCTTTTTCTAAGTGGTGCTAACAACCCCAACCAATATGGATTCCTTTATCGAACGCACCCAATTCTGACATCAGTTGATTCCTAAGTGCTGCCAATGTACCTATATAAATTACGGCAGGTAATAATTCTGACACTTAACATATTAACTAAGTAATTATTACTCAAATATGTTTTTATTCAGTACCTGTTCTGTTCCACTAAATCACTTTCCCTCAATCATCACCAAAAACAAACGACGGCAGTGGCGGCGGCGTTTTTGTCTCCTGCTTATTACTCCACAATCATTAAATTTAACGAGAATATATCACAAATGTGTCTCTAATGAGCTTCATTTATTTTCCATTAAACTGTCGTTCAGTGTCTTTGTCTATCTCTTTGTCTATCTCTCTGTCTTTCTCTTTTTTATGTTTTGTGTGCAAAATAACGATAGTTTAATTTTAAAATGGTGTTTCTGACTTCCTTCCTGTCTGTAATGTAAGAGACAAAATATTTGCATGTCCTTGAAAATCATTAAACACACATAAATGTATTCCTTTCAAAGATATTTAGTTTCAGTGTAAAATACGAGTCATTTCAATTATTCTCAACAATATATTTTATAATTTATTTAAACCAAAAGCTGTCTTAATTTTCATATGTACAACGTAGGGACAAATTCCAAGAAGAACTTTCATATTGTACTCGTAGATTATTTATGTTCTTATATGACTGCATAACAATATTCTCAGAATTTGCTATTAATAGACACAATGATGGATAAAGGCGCATACACAAGGTATGTACATACATTCGTCGTCGGTCGATCCTTTACCGCAATATAAATACTTAAAAGTTGCAGCAGATTTTCATGTAGAATAGTTTGTATTTTTTTCCTCTTCTCTATGAGTTAATGAAAAACCTGAAGAACGTCACATTTCAGGTCCTTGTGCCCTCTTAGACGAAGGAGGCTTAGTTTATAATTGCAAATGCAATATCATATGGAAGGTGTAAGAAGACATGAGAGTGTTGCCGATGCAAGAGATATTACTGCTGTTAAAAAAAAGTGTCATGATATGTAGCGACACCTATCTGTCAATATTATCAAATTGTTTTGAAACTTCACATTGAATTCGTAGCTTCATGACTAGTGCGTAAAAGGCTGTCAATATCTGCCCAATCCTCCAATAATTGTTCGAACTTGGCACAAAAACTGTGTGTCCCTTCCATCAGTGACATTACACGCAAATAGGAAAGTTTCGATTGTATTTTCCTTACATGTGGCAACTCTTTTCTGATGAGATACATTTTTAATAAACTACTGCTTTGAGGCTTCAAAATCTTAGCGATGCACTGATGCAGTCTGTGGCACCCTCATGGCGAAAAAAGTACCAAGTTCCATGGGAGAGTGAGATGGAATTTTCATTTCATTTTCCTGCCTCCTTCTCTGTGTTGTGTAGTGCAGTGCATCATCTTCATCACACTCTGCAGTCTGCAGCAAGCGAAATAGGTATGTGCTTATGTTATTTCTGCTTCACTCCTTCAAAAGTGGATAATGACATGAAGCACCAAACACCATACCACACCACAGCGCATCGCAGCGCACCACACCGAGCCCAAGCTCAAGCCCCAGCCAAATACCGTTATGTTGCAGCAAAATGCTCTGCCTTCCTTCAACTACCTTATGTGTGAATTTATTTTTAATTTAATTTTAAGTTTATGATAATATGAGTTTCGTATCGTTACGTTACGTTATTTTGTTTTTTTTTTTATTTTATTATATTTCGGGTAAACATTTTCGTTCGTTTTCAATTTTCTTTTTTAAACAAACGTCAATTTTTATATTCTGTACAAATTTTCTCTTTGCTTTCGTGTTGGGAAAATTGCATTAAAATTTGATTTTAATTGCTTGTTGGGGAGTTCCTTTTGAAATGTTGTTTTTTTTTTAATTTTATTTTGTTTGGAAAAATAATGGTTGGGCATTTTTTGATTATGCATACACGAATTAAGTGTTTTATTTACCTACCTTGAGTCTTTAATGGATTTATTTGAAGGATGAAGGTTGCTTGTTTATGGCATTATTTGAAAATGAATCAGTTTTCTTAAGGCGAACGGAATTCTTAAGAACTACGTTTGTATGTATATCAAACTTAACGAAGTGTAGCAAATGTCAAAAGTGAACGTAAAATTATGAGCTGTCAAAAAAAGATGTGTTTTTCTTTTTTTGTTCAGTGATATCAGAGAGCGCAGTTTGTGTTTCTATTTTCATCAAATCTGGCTCAGAGCGCAATATATTAGCTCTGAATTAAATTACCTGTCAAATGAAGTAAAACCTTGGAAGTGGCTGAATTCACATTTATTAATTCGTAAGATATTGACAGTTCATTTCTCCAGTATGTTTCAGAAATAATTCGGTAAATACTCATCAAACTATGCTAAGAGCGTACTAGATTTGTTTAGACTCTGCTCAAGGCTCTGCTCTAAAAATAAAACCAGCTTAAAATAGACTTAAACGAACTTAAGCTTATGTCCAAATCGACCCTAAAATTTTCAAAAATTATCGTTAAAACAAAAAGTTACAGCAAATGGTATAAGTTAATGTCAACCTTCAATATTATTGATACAAACTTTACTGCGTGAAGTTTGTTGGCGTATTTTTTTTTTTTTTTTAGAAAAATTTATTACAAAATGTTTTTGCTACCGTCACGATAAAATGGCAAGGTACAGAAATTATTAATTAGAGACAACAACATATAAACCTGAATTTGAGTTGAAATGTGTTTCAAATTTGACAGTTAAGTAAATACAGGCCATTTCAATAGCTTCTGTTTAATTTGGCGAAAGTTAACTAAACTAAACGAAACTGAGTTATATATTTAGCAGTTCATTTAAGCTGGCTTGAGCTTGCTAAAGTTTATTGTAGCTGATCCTTTTTATAGCTTCGAGATTGCTTTCTTACAAAACAAGCTTAAATTTAAATTTATAAGGAACATATATTTGATTTGTTATATAATGGGTTTGTCAAACTAAAGAGAGTTTTCATTTCATTTGTACTTTCTTATTTCCATAACTTGATGATTGAAAAGTGATAGGCAACCAAGAACCGAGGATGGAACGTCAAATTATTTTAAGGAATTTATTTAAGTTTAAAGGGTGTTTATTAAGAAGCATACCATTTTGAAGTTGTATAGAACAAAAATATTTTGTTAAAATTCGCACAAAATTTAATTTATTCAAAATATTATCTTCTGGCAATTCTTTTGAAAAATTTAAATGTATTCCCCGAGTTCTGCCTCTTGTGAGAAATTAAAAAATCATCTAAGCAGTGTGGTTGCTACTAACTGTCAAACTCTATTCGCGTACACTGTAACAAATTAATTGTTCGCGCGCAACTTAACCTCAAAATTGTACCACTCTTGTTTTGTTTTTTTTTTGTGTTAAAAAACATAGCTGAGGAAAATATGGAAGAAAGGGTAATTATAAATTGACAATTTTTCGCTGTCATTTGAATGAAAAGTCAAAATATGCGAACATTCACAGTTTGCAGTTCGAAGCTCATTTGGATTTGGCTTAAGTCTTTAGATCCCGTATTATTTTATTTGCTTATATTATGTTATTAACTTACTTAAGGTGGCGCTACAGTGCTTTGCGGACAAGGGCCTCACCCAACAAACTTCTTCATCTCGGTCCCTAGCTAGATGTCTCTAGTTTCGCGCTCTAAGTTGGGTGATGGATTTTTTCCGGGCCGGAGCATTGGTTTCCATGCGCTCTACGTGAACCAGCCATCTTAGTAGTTGGACTTTTACCCTTCTGGCTATGTCTACGTCAGTTTACAGCCCGTACAGCTCGTCCTTCCATTTTCTCCTCTACTCCCCTTCGATGCATACGGGACCGTAGATCACACGAAGAACTTTTCTCTTGAACCGACCCAAGGTGCTTTCATCCGCTTTTGTCATAGTCCATGCTCCTACACCGTATTACAAGACGGGGATGATGGTCCCTCAAACGAGAGCTTTACTACTCAATTGCTTTCATATCCCAAGGAAACAGCGGTTAGGTAGACGAAGTCCTTGACTGCCTCAAAGTTTCGTCTGTCGATGGTGATAATTTAACCAAGACGTCGGTGTTGTTTGTCCTTACTTGACAACAGCATGTACTTTGTTTTGCCCTCATTAACCGTTAAACCCAATACCTCATTGCCCCATTGGCATCACGCTGAGTTCTTCCGATTATGTCAATGTCATCAGCATATGCCAGTAATTGGACAGACTTTTGAAAGATAGTGCCTCTATTGTTGACGTGTGAGCTCTGCACTGTTCTTTCAAGCACGATGTTAAAAAAAATCGCATAACAGTGCATCACCATCGAAAGGTTTTGTTAAGTTGTTTCCAACCTTTATGGAGAAGCGTGAATTCTCCATGGTCATCCCGCACACACGGGCGAGTTTTGCAGGGATGCCAAAACTAGACATGGCTCTATACAGCTCGTCCCTGTAGATGCTGTCATATGGGGCCTTGAAATCGATGAAAAGACGCTGGGTGTCGATTTGGTGGTTTTTGGAGTTTTTTCCAGGATCTGCCATAATGTGAATATTTGATCAACTGTGGACTTTCCTGGTCTAAGACCATACTAATAAGGACCTATCAGGTTGTTGACGATGGGCTTTAGACGTTCACATATTACGGCAGAGAAGATTTTACAGGCGATGTTAAGTAGATTGATTCCTCTGTAGTTGGTGTAGTTTAGAGGGTCTCCTTTTTTCAGGATCGGGCAAACAATACTGAGGTTCTCTTCATCGGGCAAGCTTTCGTCCGACCATATTTTACAGATAAGTTGGTGCATGCTCCCAACCAACTTATCTCCGGCTGCTTTAAAGAACTCGGCATTCAAGCCATCAGGTCCAGCAGCTTTATTAGACTTCAGCTTAGATATGGCGCTCATTACTTCGTCTAAGTCGAAAAGACGGGATTGTTGGCTTTCGTAGTCTATGTTGAATGGATAAATCTGCCTGACAGCGGAGTTCAGTCTGCAGAAGTGGTCCTTCCATATCCTCAGTATTGACTGCGGTTCCATTATAATGTTTCCAGTTTCTACTTTGCAGCCTTCGGTTCTACATTTATGTACCTGTGAATTTCGTTTCACCTGTTCATAAAACTTTCGAACTTCATTCCTACTTTTAAGAAGTCGTTGTTCCTCTCCGTCTTCTGCTCATAGAGCTCATGAACAGCTCTAGTCCTTTTATGCAGCGCCGCTTTGCGTGCCTGTTGTTTGATTACATTTGCTGCCGATATTCCTCATCAAACCAGGGGTTTATTGTTGGTGGCTGCTTGAAACTTAGCACATCAGGGGCGGCTTCTCTGATTGTATCTTGGCAATGTTGCCACTGGTTTTCGATACATTGTGTTGGCGGTAAAGAACTTCGAGAGAGGTTACTTGTACCTCGTTCCAAAAAGGATTTGGCGATCTCTTGCGATTGTAGCAGTTCGACGTTGTACCTTCTCCCAGCACCTCCCTGTTTTGTCTTGGGTCTGGAAACCCGAAGGGCTATCTTGGCTTAAACAAGGTAGTGTTTCAAGTCGATGTTAGCTCTTCGGAAATTTCGGATATCCATGATGCTGGAAGCATGTCTGGTGTCGATCGCAATATGGTCAATCTGTTTTACCTTAGATTGATCTGGAGAACTCCAAGTTCCTTTGTGGATGTTGTGGTTTGGAAATGACGTTTCACCCTGCAGAAAAATCTATGAGCCTGAATCCGTTGTCGGAAGTGTATTCGTGCAGGCTGTTTTTCCCGATTATTCCATCAAAGCCGTCTTCCCTTCCTAGCTTTTCATTAAAATCGCCTAGGACAATTTTAATATCGTTTCTAGGACACTGGTCATATGTTTTATCTTAGAGCTCGAAGAACACATCTCTCTCTTTTCTGTGGGGGCGTGCGCGCATATCAGGTTAATGTTGCCAAATTATGCCTTGATGCGTATGGTCATGAGGCGCTCGTTGATGCACCTATAGCTCAAGACTTCTTGCCTATGTCTGGCTCCAATGACAAAGCCGCATCCAAATAAGTGCTGTTGGTTTTCGTGCTATCAGTCACCATAATAAATATCGCTATTTTTCATCCTCTTTTTGCCCGGCCCATCCCATCGTATTTCCTGGATGGCGGTGATGTCTGCTTTATAGCAGTCTAGGTCCTCCGCTAATTCTTCGGCCGCACGTGGTCTGTCAACGGACATAACATTCCACGTGCATATCCGAAGTTCGTTGTTCTTGATTCGTTTGCGTAGGTTGTCAATAGTAAATCCGGCCGTATCCGTTGTGCCTCACAACTATTTATTTCTTGGTAATTTCTTGACCTAAACCAATGATTTAACAGAGCCCAATAAAAAGTTATAGAGAGGCTTCAGGTCACGGTAACCACGATCAATTCTGGAAATAAAATAG
Organism: Eupeodes corollae; assembly: GCF_945859685.1. Classification (NCBI taxonomy): domain Eukaryota; kingdom Metazoa; phylum Arthropoda; class Insecta; order Diptera; family Syrphidae; genus Eupeodes; species Eupeodes corollae. Next base: position 300,509,407 of record NC_079147.1, on the reverse strand, counting down.
CCTCCAAATTGATTTTGCAATAAATTGATGCTAAAGAAAAGGTAAAATTGAACCGTCTTGTTGACACCAAATGTCCTCAATGTTTTTCCCAATAATTTCACATAACCTTTTATAATAAATAAAGACCAAAGATACACAAAACCGTTTACGAAAATCGCCACAAAAATAGCTTTTTAAATTTCTACAATTTGGTAGCATTTATCAGGCGATAAACAATTGCTAGTTCTTTGACAAATCCAACTGAACAGAAATATCAACACAGTTTTACATTCTCAACTGTCAAATTATTGACAGCAACCAGGAAAACATCTAAGAAAATCGTGAATTTTTCTACTTTCATGAAGCGTATTTTAAGGACAGGATCAAAAAACAATACTATTTGTATGTTGTTACATTTATGAGCATGAATAAAGGTATGTTTGCAATATAATGAATTGAAAATTTTATTGACACAACATTTTAGCTTTTCAAATAATTTCTTTCAAATATTCATCTATTCGTCAGGAAGGGTACACAGACTTTTGTCGCCTTTTTATAGGGCTAAAAATGAACTTGAACTTGGTTTTAAAAATTCAATAGGTACGAGTATATGTATTAACCTATTTTGCTTTTATAAAATATTAAAAAGTAAAATTATGTCCTCCACTCCTGTCACATAAAAATACATCCTTACTTTGCTCTTTTTTCACACAAAAATAAGAAAAATAAAAATACCTAGCTTAGTCAGGGATATTTTAAGGGAAGGCAAAGGTATGAAGGTACGCACCATTAAAATAAAAAAAAAAAACCGAAACAATTTTATTGAAATGTTGTAGAATAGATATGTCGTCCGTCCTCGTCCATTACATGCTGAACTCTTATAACGTAAACCGCACATAAAAGGTTCTCATTTTCTACACCTAAAAAAATATAAATATCTTATGACTTTTTTCCGATGAAGAACTCTATATGGAATATCCGAAAGCTATAAACCAGTAAACTCAGTTCTTTTCATCCGTACGTTACACACAACGAAACATTGAGCGTGTTTCGGACTTTTCCAGTCCACGTCACATCCCTGGTAGCTTTTCTGTCGGTTGTTGGTTATATCGGTTTTGGTCGTCCTTAATATCGTCTTTGAGAGGATTCGGGAAAAAAGGAATTTATAGGATTTCTGTCCTAAAACATGCATATACATTTATGCGTGTCAATATTTTCAATTTCATTTTATATACATATGAAGATGCATACATACATTCACATATTGTATATGTACAAAATAAAATATCTGTTGTCATCAGAAACGCACATCCCTTCCTCAACTCAACGTTGGATTGGTTGTGGTTTGCATATTTTGCTGCCTCATAAAAAGGAATTTCTATTATTCACGTCCTGTCCAATTTCCATTGTAAATGTCAAAATCAATACACTTTTGTTCGTACGAGTTCAGGACCACCTTCTTTTTGGATCCAATGATGGATAAAATAGATCGGAATTCGTCGGAAAATTGAACACATCTAATTTCCTTATCCATAAACAAACATGATATTTTAGCGAAATATGTGAGGTTATTAAGAGATAGGTATTTTGGTTTGGGCTCTTGGTATATAGGGTTTGGGTTTTTGGAATGCGGCACTAAATGTCAAAATAATTTCTTGTCAAGGGACGAATTGATTGTTTGTTAGATGAGGCCAATTAGCAAGGAATAAATTGTTCTTTAGGAAGTGAGATACCCTGCATCCAATTATAACGTGGTTTCAATGAAATTGATTTATAAACTGACCTTTATTACCCTTAAATGTCAAAGTGACATATGTATATTGAACGAAGAGTATTTATTCGATGATCTTATGATCTTAATGTTGTTGATTATGTTGCTAAAATAGATGATTCATTTTCTTCACTAAGGTAAGAGAGTGTTATGAAATTGTTTGAACAGTTTGTAAACAATACAAATGTCAACCAAATTGTGTTCATAGCGGAGCATTTAAAGACAAAGTCCTTAACTACCTCAGAGTTACGTCTGTCTATGTTGACGTTTTTAACGAGACGTCAGTGTTGTAAGTTTTTTCTTGATTTGAGCCCTCCTGCTTTCAATTACCGTTAAACCCATTTTTGACATCACGCTGAGTTCTTCCAATTATGCCAATGTTATTAAACATTTACTAGTATTTGGACAGACTTTTAAAACAAAGTGTTGATGTGGGAGCTCTGCACTGTTTTCCAAGTACAATGTTAAAAATATGATCGACTGTAGACTTTTCTGGTCTAAAACCACACTGATAAGGACCTATCAGGTTGTTTTCGATAGGATTTAGACTTTCATATATTACGGCAGAGAAGGTTTTGTAAGCGATGTTGGTTTATAGGGAACCCTATTTTCAGTATCGGGCAAACAATACTGAGGTTCCAATCATGAGGCATGTTTTCTTCCGGCCATATCTTACAGATAAGTCGGTGCATACTCCTTACCAAATTATCTCTATCTGCTTTGAATAGCTCGCCATTCAAGCAATCTGCTACAGCGGCTTTGTTAGACTTCAGCTTTAATATGGCAATCTTTACTTCGTCTTAGTCGGGAAGACATGATTGCTGGCTTTCATAGTCCATATTGAATGAATAATCGTGCCTGTCAGAGGAATTCGGTTTTACCTCGCTGTTATACAGTCTGGAGAAGTTGACCTTCCATATCCTTAGCATTGACTGCGATTCTACCGTGATATTTCCACTTTCGTGTTTGCAGCCTTCGGTTCGAGGTTTATGTACTGGTGAATTTCGTTTCCCCTCCTGATAAAACTTTCGAACTTAATTTCTGCTTTTTAACTTTTCAACATCTTCGACCCCACACGTTGTATGCTTTCTCTCTTTTTCCTTCTTAGAAATCTATGTTCATCTCTCTTCTTCTGCCTTGTTATACTTTTGTTTTGATATCTTAAACTGATTTCTTGCCATTCTCTTATCTAAAGTGTTTAAGTGTCAAATTTCAAATATATTTGAGATATTTTTTGTTTTCAAAATGACAGAACTAGCTTGATAAGTTACAGATTCATTTAAGTCTTAAGAGCTCAAAAAATTATAAACTTACTAAGTATAGATATTTACCTAATATTTTTCTCATCCTTAAATCCCACTAGACATCTTAAAGCTGCTCGTCCCAGACACTTCAAGTTGCTAATGGTTCAACATAATAGGCCTATGTACTTACTTAAGGTGGGGCGCTACAGTCCGGGGCGGACCTGGGCCTCAACCAACATGCGTCTCCAGCGAGCTCGGTCCCTAGCTTGCTGTCTCCACCTTCACATGCCAAGTTGGTTGAGGTGTTCACGCACCTTCGTGCGCCACCTGAGTTGCGGTCTTCCTCTACTGCGGCGTCCCTCGGGATTAGATTCGAAGACCTTCCGGATTGGAGCGTTGATGTCCATTCGCTCTACATGACCTAGCCATCTAAGCCGCTGCACTTTAATTCTGCTAACTAGGTCAGTGTCACTGTATAGCCCGAAAAGTTCGTCGTTATATCTTCTCCTCCATTCTCCATCTATGCATACATTACCAAAACTCACCCCAAGAATTTTTCTCTCGAAGCATCCTAAGACGTTCTCATCTTTCTTTGACAGGCTCCAGGCCTCAGCACCATAAATGAGAACCGGGATGATGAGTTTCTTATAGATGGTGATTTTAAATGCTTCTCAATAATTGGCTTCTAAGTCCAAAGAAGCAGCGATTTGCAAGATATCTTCTTCGTTTGATTTCAGCTCTGGTGTCCATAGCGGTGTCTAGGTAGACAAAGTCATTAGCTACCTCGAAGTTATAACATGGCGACGTTTTGTCCAAGACGTCGTTGTTCAATGTCCTTCTTTGATGACAGCATATACTTGGTCTTGCCCTCATTGACCACTAAACCCATCTTCTTCGGTTCCGTCGCAATGCTCAAAAACTCTCCACTGACATCACGCTTTGATCTTCCAATTATGTCAATATTCTGCATATCCGAGAAATTAGATGGACCTTTGGAAGATTGTGCCTCTAGTGTTGACTGTTGAGTTTTGCACTATTCTTTCCAGAACGATGTTGAAGAAGTCACATGACAATGCATCGCATTGTCTAAAACCTTTTTTGTTATCAAATGCATCGGTGAGATCTTTTCCGACCTTGATAGAGCAGCGTGCATTCTCCATCTTCATTCTGCACAAACGGATAAGTTTAACAGGGATTCCAAAACTAGACATTGCTCGGTAGAGCTCTTCCCTATAGATGCTGTCATACGCGGCTTTGAAATCGATCAAGAGATGGTGGTATCGATTTGAAGCTCCTGGGTTTTTTCCAAGATCTGCCGTAGGATGAAAATTTGGTCGATAGTGGACTTTCCTGGTCCATGTGGGACAGCAAATAAGTTCCAGGAAACTTTAAAATATTTTGAATTTCTGAGCTTTTCTGGAAATATTAATTTGCCAGTGGGAAATCTCCTTTATGCACACTATAGGCACAACTTAAAATGTACACAAATCCTAAATAGAGATTTATTTTGCGTTGTTTTGGAGGAATTCACAGCAATTAATTTAGTAAGTGGACGCAAAACCTTAATGGATTTATACTAGGACTACATTGAAACTTGGTCGCGTTCATCTTTTTATCATTAGCTATCTCGACTTAATTGTTAAAAATGACAGATGACAAAAAACAAACTTTGTTGATATTGTTCAGTCTGAAATTAAAGTGGTTCTTTTATAAACTTAAAAGAGGCCAGGATGTCATTCTTAATCCATTATTAGCTGCGTTTTATAATCGTTCATCTTACGAAAACAAAACGATGTAGATCGAAGACATAAAGCGTTCATACAACTATCACCTTTATTCTTATGTTTGTTTACTTTCCAGAAATTTATTTTTTCTTTTTTTATCAACTAAAGTTCACACTTCCTTACCATTTAAAACACAAAATAGCCATCTACTCGTCATAATGAAAACTATTTTAAAGAATTCTGAAATTGACCGAGGTAGAAACTTTTGATGTTGACCACAAAATTTCTTTTCATCCTTCTAAGCCCAAGAATGTCCTGTGTTATTTCTGGAGCCTGCGAAAACATAAATTAGTTGAAAATTGGACTAAATTACGCAGCTCCCATTGTGATCCCCAAAATGCCTGAAATATTTTACTTCCATGGAAAAAACATTATCTTTTCAATAAAATTCAATACACCGCAGCCGTTAACATTATTTTTATGAGTTTTATTTCATTACAAAAGATATTTATCTCCATGAGAAAAAAATATATACTTGGTATAATGATACCCTTCATTATTTAGAAAAAAAAGGTAAAACAAAACAAAGACGAAGGTTCGTATAATGTAGATGTCGCTGTCGTCATTATAAATGCCTACGGCAGGAAAAAAAAATCACTTTGGTACATTAAACAAAAAAAATTAATTAGATTCCTTCCTGAAGTTAAAACAAACTCGGTTTCTGAAAAAAAGCTTCATAATATTAAAACTTAAAAAAAAACATACTTTAATTAAAATTGTCTCAGAATCAGAGTGAGAGGCAAATCAGTGAAAGCAAAATGGGAAAAAATATTCTAAGTGGCAAATGGCTGGCAAAACCACTCGAAATTGCCGACCGTTCGCCCTTTCTCAACAACAACAACGACAACGCATGGCAGGGGTAAGGTAGTTCTATAGGTAACTGTTTCCGTGAAATTCTTTTCTTTTTGTTTTTAACGCGAAATAAATTAGTGTTGGCGGGAGGTTTGAAAAAAAGTCCAGACTAAAAAAAAAGAGGATTCTTTTCAAAGTGTTTTGTTTAGGTTTCTTTATTTTCTTCATTCGTATACTTATCTTCCTTTAGATCTTTACAGGAATTCTAAAGAGACAAAGATTTTATAGAAAATGAGATATTTTAGGTAAGTATAAAGAATAAAAAAAACCTTTCAAAATGATAACTATACAGTATCTGCTTTTGGAGATATACTGATGTATAAGTTGTAAAAAATGAAAAGAATTTAAAGTTAATCTAAAAACGAGATACGTCTATTTAAATCAATTAAACTTTTAAATAAAAATGTATCTTCAAAAATGTATCTATACAAAATATCTCAATAAATACAACTTTTTCTTTTAATCGTCTTGATAGGTACCTACTTACCTGATGAAATTTCAACGAAACTTTTTAGATAAATTTAAATTAATTTCAGCAAACTGTTAAGAAGTTTCAAGCAAGTCGTTCTATTTTTTATCATTTAAGAAGAAATTGAGCATCATTTTTTACATTTATAATTAAATTGAATAAAAACAGTTAAGTTTTATAGCTCTAGGTAAATTTGTGTTCAACATTTATGTTTTTTTACATTAAAAACATTGTTTTTTTTTTTCAATTTTAAAGTAATAAAAACTACAAAGCTTACAATACTTGTGTTTTTGTTGCATTCTATAAATAGTGAAGTTGAAAATTCCCAAGAAATCACATTGGCAGTAGCCAGATTTTTGTATCTAAAAACTGGTACAGCTGAAAAAAGATCTGTCAGAATAATAATAACAAAAACGCACAAATAGAAGAAAGTTTTGTGGAAATCAACAGTTAAAATTAACTTTAGCAAACAAAAAATAACTAAAACTAATAAAATGGGAAATTTTCAAGAATAAATGGTAAGAAAACATCCGGAATTTGAGATTCTATAAAAATAGTTCATTTAAAAATTGCAGCTTTGACATAAAGTTAAAACTTCAAGAAGGGGGTTTGTTCGTAGACTACTACATCAACATGTATTATTGAAGCGAGCTTGAAGGTTGTCTCAATTCTTTATATAAAACTGAATCGAGTGGAAATGAGCTTGATCCGTTGGAGATCGGAGTCGATTGAAAATTTTAGAAAACAAAATTTGCACATGGAGTGAGTAGCGTATTTTTATATGTTGCTAACTATTCAGTTCTTCATTGTTTAACACGAATCAAACTATCTCACTTGCACTCAATAAGAAACATCGAAACACCATTTGCATTTAAGAAAGTGCTTTCGAATTTAATAATTTTTAAATCTTCTTCTGCAGTGGAAACAGCAAAAAGATTTATTTTATCTGAACTGAGATGAGATAAACCTTTAGTGGATATATAGCAAAATAAATTAGTTTGAAGTCAAAATCTTTTATTATTCACGAGATATCGAAAACCGAAGATCAATTTTTGCCAATTTTGCATATTATTTTTTGTAGATTTTAGTTTTGTATGAAAAAAAACTAATTATCTCTTCTATTCTTGCAAAATAGTAAAGTTAGCCCATTTTCATTAACAAAACTAAATAAGATCAACAGTAACAGATTGATTTTTTTTCGCCAATGGAAAACACATGATTCCAAACGCACAACTACTCAACGAACACTGCCATAGAGATACGAATGCAATATCAATCGTACCAACATTTGAGAACGAAATCACGGAAGATTCATTCGAGACTCGTATAAATGTCAAAAACACATCCGTAGTAAGTTTCTTCTTTTACTTTTACCGGTAGTAGTCATACTACGGATATTGTTTTTATTATTCGTGTAAAATCCTACTATACTATTGATAGATTTTTCAAAAAACACGGGTTATATTGCTCAGCTCAATATTATCAAGGCATGGCTTAGGCCGTCAACTCATAAGGCAAGTAAAAAATAACTTCAAAACTTCATATAATTTTACAAATTAAAAAAAATTATAAATACAAAATAAATTAAGAGGCGGCGCGCCAGTTCGTTGAGAACCTAACCGTCATGTCACGGATACTACAAAAATGTATAAATATGATAATCAAATAATAATGATTATAATAATACTAGCTTTTTACCCGCGGCTTCGCCCGCAGTGGAGAAATTAAATAAGTATGAGAGATAAAGGGTAAGGGTATAATAATACAAATTAGTCAATATAATAACTAAATTTTATTGCTTGGCTGAGATCAACAATTTTTAAAATTTACTACAGACAATGAAGTTTCAACACCTTAATATATGCTTATTGAAATGCAACAACAAATGTTAAAATATGTTCACGTAACAAAATTAAATAATTCTGAATTCTAAAGAAAGAAGAGTCCACCATTGCCGGAGTCTATTTTACGTAAAACTTGATGGAAAACATGATTTTGCTTTGGAAGTAATTGGGGGACTAATTTTGCCACTTGATGATGCAGTGCTATGAAATCATAATTAGCTCTCGTGCAATTTCATTATCAAAATAATCCACATTGTCTCGTCGAGGGCTGGACATTCCAAAATCATCTATTTTTTTCCAACCATCGTAAAAACCTTGTTATCGATCATAATTAGCGTTTTATTGTAGACATGTTCATTGAAATTAATGTCTGTGTGTACTTGCTGCAGTTGATGTAAAATATCTGCAGCCATGTATTCTTTGTACTTATTCCAAAGAGTTTGAGGGTTAGAAAGACCGCAAGAAGATAAAAGCGTAGCGTAAAGTTCCCTGATTTTATCTGGCGATCGGCATTGTACAGCTTCCTCCATAGTTTCATCCCAATGATTGTCATTTTCTAACAGTCGCCAAGCTTCACATGCTTCTCGGTAGGTTTGACATTCCTGACCATTGACAATTTTAAGTTCTGTAAAGCTAATTGGACCTCTAACATGATGCAACAACATGCGCAGACATTCGTAACATGTACGGTAAATATAGAAAAATTAGAAACAGTTGAAACTATATTCAATTGAATTAGATATTGAATAAGATATTGTCGTCACCGTCGGTAATACAGTGGTTTGGTATCACAGTATTCAGGGTTGAAACTTCATTACTATTATGCTAGATGATGCTAGATGGCGTTGAAGTAGCTAAATTTGACGATATTTTGACAAACAATTTTCTTATTTTTCGTAAATTTTTTTATTTTTTTTTAATAAAAAGTATCCTATGTTACTTCTAATACCTTCAAGAGTGTATGTTCAAAGTTCCATGATGATCGGTTAAGTAGTTTTTGCGTGAAAGCGTAACAAACAAACTTACATTCGCATTTATAATATTAGTATGATTAAAGATTATAGTGATAGCCTATGCGGACGACGTTGCTATAGCAGTTTCAGGAAAGCATCTTAATATCCTAAAAGAACTCTTACAAAATGCCTTGGACAGACTTATACTTTGGGCTGATCGGCGTGAATTATTATGAATAATTATTAGAATCAATACCAAAGCACACAGACTACAGTCCATCCCCCAACTACAATTCGACAGAAACTTCCAGATTTCTATACCTACCAGATCTTTTTGGGACGATAGGAC